>NC_056743.1:772602514-772875194 GCF_019279795.1 Protopterus annectens | reverse complement strand
GGAAAAGAATGTTGTCCTTGAAGGCTGTCAGAGCATTCTGTACAGCTAACATTTCCTTCTGATTTATGTGCAGGTGCATTTGACTTGGGTTCCATTTGCCCTGAATGGACTTCCCTGCCAGGTGAGCCCCCCATGCATATTCTGATGCATCTGTTGTTAAGGTTTGGGCATCAGGGGGTAGTGTGAATGGTAGTCCCTGTTTTCATAGAGAATATTCATCTCTATGCCAATGAGGGCAATCTTTAGAGATGGGTCTCACAGCACTACTGTCAGTTTACAGTCACCCTTAAGAACTCCACTTATGTAAGTCCTCACACATCAGGTATACTACACCAAGCAATTCCACTGATGAGGCCAAGAGAAGCTACATATGCATGTAACAGATCACAAAGAATTAGTCCTCCTGTAACTGTTTGGCCACTATGGGCAACATCAGGGTAAACATTATGAGCATGAGGGCATGTCAAAATGGCAACACTTTGCTCTGAAAATGTCCAAAGTGAACTACCTCCTGTGCACACCCTAGACATTGACAGCAGCGTGAAGGGAAGAGATGTTACATCCTGCATTTGGTAGACTGTCCACCTCTACTAATCTAAGGTCTAGGTGACAGGATTCTGAAGCCAAAAGATTTCAGAGTAATGGATAATATGAAGCCTCAGGCACTTAACTATACAGTGCAACACCCTCATCCTCAGGTTTGCAAACAGCATTAAGAAGATACTGACCATCTTCAAAGCTAGATGAAACCCAAAAGGTGCAAAAGGGTTTGGCCCTGGATCTTCAGCTGCACAATCACAGTGGATGCTAACAGCGTGATATCCTGGCCCTTTCCAGGAGCAGGAGGGGTTGATAAGCAAGCAATAATGCTCGACAGGGTGTATGTTACTGTGTAAATAACATCCACAAAGGGGAGTTCTGAGGCCGAACTCTGCAGGCAGGGGACCTCTGCACCCATGGAAGGCATTGTTTATACAATAACACATACTGTGGAGAGCATACTTGTGCTTAGAGAATGGGCTACCTGTTAAATTTTGTATTTTTTTTTTTCAGTTTTATATACAGATCCTTATCAGTTGATCGAGTTTTCAGAAATTTATATGGTCAAGACCATCAAGACCATATGATCAAGTTTCTGAAAACCCAAAGCTTTTGAATAGAGACAGTATGCGGATCGGGAAATTTACTCTTTTCCTCACTGTAATGCAATCTTAGAGGTGGTATATACAATTTGCAGGGGGAGTGCAGGGGGGCTTACCCCCCTGCAAAAACATAAAAAAGGTAGATTTTTGTGTGTTTTTTTTTATGTTACAGCTTTCGGAAACTTGAACATATGGTCTTGACCATATACATTTTGAGTTTCTGAAAACTCGATCATCTGACATAGACCCATATATGTGTGTGTGTGTACATACATATATATATATATATATATATATACACACACACACTTTTTTTTTTTTTTTAAAAAGATTTTTTTTTAATTAAATAGTTCCTCTGCCTACTGTTTCAAAATTGCTGTAGTATATGCTGGTAAATTATTTGGGTGTTGAAGTCACTGAATAATGCACATCTGAGTTTCAGACGATTATAGCTCTCAACTAATCAGGGACAAATCCAGATAAAATATTGCTTCTATTAACCTAAGACATTGATAGAATAAGAGAATGTGAATTAATATACATTTTCTGAAATAAGAAAAGTCTGTAACTCTATTGTCATTATTATGTGTAGTTCACCACCTTTTCTCCAAAAGTCACGAGTTTTAGGAGGGATTAAGGGAAGCAGAGGTAAAATCTGAGACAAAATCAGGGCTTTCATCAGGTGACAGGTATGGACGTCATATCTTTCAGAAAATGCATGTTAACATAAATCATGTCATTATAGCGACTTCCTAATTCTATAAGAAGAAATATTTAAAAAGTGTCGTTATTTTTAAGCCTTTGTCCCCCTCCCATTATTTTAGGCTTTATCCAGATTTCTTGAGGTAAGAGGGTGAGAGGTATGCATACCTCTTAATTTTAAATAAGTTGCATACATTGCTCGCTCAATCCGTCACACACGCACACTTCTACTCTCACACACATGCACCCATAACACACACACACACACACACACACACACACACACACACACACACACACACACACACACACACACACACACACACACACACACACACACACACACACACACACACACAGAATGACACTTATTTTTTTTCATTACCCATTTGTTTTAATTTTACACTTGCTAAACAGCAAAAGCTCTGCTTAGCAAGTGTAAAATAATGCATATAGGCAAAGTAGTGGTCTCAGTGCCAAGCCAAAAATAACTAGTAAACCAAGAATAGGGCATAGTGAACCCAGCTAAAGGACAAAACTCACTTGAATCCAAACATGTAACAAACGAGAAAACACTAACGCTGTATAACCAGTTCCTCATACGTTTTCGTTAAAAACAACTTCATCAGATAAACTTGACCTCACTAAATACTTACTTAAATAATCTAACCAGTTTGAATAAACCAATAAAAAAACAACTTGCATTAAAATAGATGTGAAACAATCAATCCTTAAAGGCATAAGTTTAAAACAATTTAAAACGCATAAATATATGTATGTATATATATATATATATATATATATATATATATATATATATAGACATTTGTTGTATATATATATATATATATATATATATATATATATATATATATAGACATTTGTTGTATATATACCTATATATTACAACATAAAATTGAAGTGAAATGCTGAAATTCCTTAAAATATATAAAAAAAGAAAATTGGAAAATATAAAACAATAATAAAGTGCAATGAACAATAGAGTACTATCACCATCTGGCGGAATGATTACACATTAAAAATAAAATGAATTAATATTCTGAAAAAAGATACATGACCCTCAAATTGATGAGTATATCAATATTTAAATATAAAAGAATAAAAAAGTGTGTATAGATCTAAAATATGTAAAAGTTGAACCATAAACAAGTATTATAATTTGGAAGACCTTAATTTCAGAACAGGTTTTATGGATAACATTTCATTATGACCAGGGGGAGTACTGGCATCCAAAACAATTTGCCAGTATAACTCCCTGTATTCCAGGCAGGTCTCCCATGGACTTCCCGCTTTATCACAATTTTCCTGATGTTTGTATAAAGCATTGTTATCCTTTCTTTTTCTAATGTCATAACCATGCTCATACATTCTCTGCCTCAGTCTCCTTTCGGTTTTGCCAACATAAAAAGAATTCCACATCCCACATATACCACCCCAGTGGTGTTGCAATCGGCAAAGCCTTTTGTAACAATATGTTTACCCCTGCATTTCAAACAAATAGCGTCACCTTCTTTTATGTTGAAACAGTATGGACAATTACCACATTTACGAGTCCCTGTTTTGTTACTGAAGTACAATCCACTGTTTGCCCCTTCCAAAATGTTCTTAATATTTCGCCCCTTTCTGTATACACATTTAAAAGGTTTTTCAAATATGTAATTCAAATCTGACAAACTAGCAAATTTGTTCCATTCTTTGGTAACAATCCTCGTAACCAAGTTACTTTCACCATCAAAGGTGGTAACCAAGGCAGACTGGTATCCTTTATCTTGTATTGGGGCATCCAATAAATTCTCCTCATCATTATACATTTTGGAGATGGGGGAAGTTTTTCCTAAAATCGGGGCAAAATCTAGAAATTCTACCCTCCATTACCTCACTGGTCACAGATGTTAACAAATCACTGGGATAACCTCTTGCCTTGAACATATCATTAATAAAATCACATTCACTTACAAAATCATCGTCTTCAGAAGTCATCCTACTAGCTCGCACCAACTGACCCTTTAATAATTGCCCTTTTTTGATAGGGTGGTGAGATCTGGTATAATGTAAATAGGCAGAGAATGTCTCTTTTCTAAAAATTTTTGATTTAAAACTTTTACCATGTCTCTGAATGTTAACATCTAGAAAAAGTACAGTTGTGTACACTTACCATAAATGTAGCTGTTCGAGTGTCTTCACTGTTGCAGTCATCACTGTAGGGTTCTCCCTTCCGGCAGGCAGTCCTCAGTTGGCCAGAATCCCAAAGTCTGGGTCCAGTGTCGACTGTTCAGCCATGCTCCCTGACGTCAGTGCACCAGGAGTACAAAGCTGCCAGCCGACGCCATGTTCTCCAGTTTTTCTTGCCCCAGATGTCAGGTGCCCAAAAATGAGTCAACCCCATACCCTGAAGCAAATACACCTCAGAAGAAGGGTGAAGTAGGAAACCACACTAATGAAAGAATAAGAGGGGACAGGAGGGAGGGTAACCCAGACTGCAACAGTGAAGACACTCGAACATCTACATTTATGGTAAGTGTACACAACTGTACTATGTTCATCGTGTTTCACTGTTGCAGTCATCACTGTAGGGTTGAATCCCAAAGCTGAAATAATGGGTGGAGGTCATAAAATAGAAGGGGCACCTAGAAGGCTCTGCAAGACTGCAGAAGCAAAGCCTGCCCTAGACTTAGAGTAAAGAGGTAGATTATAGTGCTTAGAGAAAGTATGCACCAAACTCCAATACTCCCCTGAGGAAGGCAGCTGAAGTAGCAGCACCTCTGATAGAGTGAGTCCTAATATTTCCTGGGATTTGCTTTCCATGGTGAGAGTAACAAAATCTGATTCCATGAGCAATCCATTTAGAAATGGTCTGTTTTGAAATAGCTTTGCCTTGGGAATTTGAAGCATAAGAAAAGTACAGTTTTGTACCTACCATAAATGTAGATGTTCGAGTGTTCACCCTGCTGCAGTCATTACACTTGGGTTATCCTGTCATCAGACGGTCCCGCAGTCGGCTGGATTTCCAAAGTCTTGGCCCGACGTCGGTTGCAGTCGCCTCATCCCTGACGTCAGTGCGCCAGGGGTACATATATTGCAACCGATGCCATTTTCTTCAGTTTTTCTTGCCCCAGATGTCAGGTGCCCCCAAAAAGGTGATCCAAATCAGTACCAAATGGTGTGAACACTGTACAAACACAAAATCCCTTCAGCTATAAGCAAATACATAAGTAAGGCATAGCAGAGGTTTAGCCAGTAGATCAGAGGAGTTGGAGGGAGGGTAACCTGGACTGCAGCAGGGTGAACACTCGAACATCTACATTTATGGTAGGTACAAAACTGTACTATGTTCATCGTGTTACCCTGCTGCAGTCAGTACACTTGGGTTGAGTCCCAAAGCTAAGGTAGGGTGGAGGCATCATAGAGGGTTACTGGAGGCAAAGAGGCCCTGCAGAACTGCAGTGGCGAAGCCTGCCCTGGACTTAGAATAAAGAGGTAAGTGATAGTGTTTGGTGAAGGTGTGCACTGAACTCCAAGTTGCAGCTTCTAAGATTTCCTTGGTAGGAACCCCCCTGAGAAAGGCTGTAGAAGTAGCTGTTGCCCTGGTAGAGTGGGAGCTAATGGTAGGAGGAACTTGTTTCCCATGATGGGTATAGCAGAATCGGATGCAATGGCCTATCCATTTAGAAATGGTTTGCTTGGATATGGCCTTCCCTTGAGAGGCTGTAGCATAGGAAACAAAGAGCTGGTCAGTTTTTCTGAAAGCCTTAGTTTTATCCAAGTAGTAACAAAGCTGCCTGTGAATGTCCAAGGAATGCAGGAATCTCTCACCTTTATTCTGGGGATTGGGGTAGAAAGTGGGTAGGTGGATGGTTTGATTTAGAGCTACACTGGAAACCACCTTAGGCATGAAGGAAGGATTAGTTCGTAGAGAAACTCTGTCTTGATGAAAAATGAGGAAAGGTTCCACTGCCATAAGTGCCTGCAATTCTGAAACTCTCCTAGCAGAAGTTATTGCCAGGAGCAGGGCAGTCTTCCAAGATAGGAACTGAAGGTCTGCAGAAAAAGATGGTTCAAAGGGAGGTAGCGTTAGTTTTTCCAGAACAAAGTTGAGGTCCCATGTTGGTGTAGGAGCTCTTCTAGGTGATCTACTGTTTTTCGCCCCTCTGAGGAACTACCTTAGGAGGGGATTTGAAAATAATGGTGGATTGGTGTTGTAGTGAGCTGAAATAGCTGAAGCATGGATTTTAATTGAGGAGAAGGAAAGTCCTTTATACAACATCTCAGCTAAATACTGCAGAATGTGTGGCATATGAGGCTGAGTTGTGTCTTGGCCTTTAGCTTGGTTCCAAGCAGAGAACCTTTTCCATTTGTCCGAGTAAGCCTTCCTGGTGCTTGGCCTCCTGGCTTCTAGAATAACATCCAGCACTGCTTGTGAGAGAGGGGCTAGTTGGATGCTTAATTGATTTGCCATGCAGCCAGGTTTAAAGTTTTTATCTGGCTGTGTAGAATCTGCTTGTCTTGCTGCGTGAGCAAATGAGGTATTTGAGGCAACATTCATGGTGGGCCGAGAGCCATATTCTTCAATAGTGGGTACCAGTGCTGGCGTGGCCAGTCTGGGGCTATGAGAATCATTTGAGGTTTCTCCTTTTTGACCTTCAAAAGAACCTTTGTGAGAAGAGGTAATGGAGGAAAGGCATATACTGTCAGTTTTTTCCAACTGAAGGAGACCGCGTCCACTTTCCAAGCTTGATGGTGGAATGTCCTTGTACAAAATTTTGTCAGCTGGTAGTTCTGAGGACTGGCAAACAGGTCTATATTTGGTAGGCCCCATCTTTGAGTTACCATTGTAAATATTTGTGGGTCTAGCTTCAACTCGTGGGGATCTTTGATGTTTCTGCTTAGGTTGTCTGCCAATGTGTTTTTCTGTCCTGGCAGGAATTGAGCTTATAACTGGACTTGGTAGGGCAGAGCTGTGTTCCATAAGATTATTGCTTGCCTGCAAAGAGGGTAGGGATGTGTGCCCCCTTGTTTGTTTATGTACCACATTACTGTGGTGTTGCCCGTCTTTATTGTAAGTTGTCCAGGCTGTAGTAGATCCTTGAAGGCTGTCAGAGCTTTCTGTACAGCTAGCATCTCCTTTTGGTTTACGTGCAGTTTTCTTTGTTCTGCAGTCCATAGGCCTTGAATGCATTGCCCTGCCATGTGTGCCCCCCCAGGCATAGTCTGGAGCATATGTTGTGATTATTTGCCTGGGTGGGGGCAAGGTGAAAGGCTGAGCCTTGTTGAGGTGACATGCCTGTGCCCACCATAGAAATTCCTGTCGAAGGCAGGGAATGAGAGATATCACTGTGTCCAAGCTGTGGCTGTGTTGAGACCATACGCTTTTTAGGTACCACTGTAATTTCCTCGTATGCAGTTTTGCAAATGGTATCAGAATGCAAGATGCCATGAAGCCCAAAGCCTTGCAGAATTTTTCTTGCAGTTAATTGGGTCTTTGTTGCCATTGTTTTGAAATATTGAGTCAGTTGTAATTGCTTGTCCGGTGTAAGATAAGTCTTCTGGGCCGTTGTGTCCAAGCTGGCACCCAGGAATGTCATTTTTTGTGAGGGTACTAGTTTTGACTTCTTTTCATTTACGGTGTACCCCAGATAATTCAGTAGATGCTTCACAAAAGCCAGATGCTGTAAGAGAATGTCTCTTCTTTCTGCTTGAATGAGGCAGTCGTCCAGGTATGGATATATTTGAATTCCTCTTTGTCTGCAGTATGCAATTACTGGTGCCAGGCATTTTGTGAATACTCTGGGCACAGTAGATAAGCCAAAGGGCAGTGCAGAGAATTGAATTTAATTGATAATGGGTTGAACCTGCAATGAAATGGAGGTATCTTCTGCAACTTTGTCTGATAGGGACATGCAGGTATGCCTCCTTGAGGTCCAACGTTACCAGCCATGCTTCCTTGCCCAACATGGGAAGTAGCTGCTGTAGTGTTAGCATCTTGAATTTGGGAACTTGTAAGTGTTTAGAATTAAAAGGTCCAGAATTGGTCTCCAAGCATTTTCTTTTCTGGGTACTAGGAAGAGTCTTGAGTAAAATCATTGGCCTTGCTCTTGAGTTGGTACCCTTTGAATGGCTCTCATGGCCATGAGAGCTGTAATTTGTTTTTGAGCCTCTGCCCTTTGATTTTGTGGCAGGTTTGGCATTCCTGTATCCTCGTAAAATTATGTCTAGTACCCATTTGTCCTTTGTGACTATGTGCCAGTTGTCTGCAAATAGTGCTAGCTTTCCCCCCAGGGGGGCTGACAAAAGAGCTTTGTTTGACCAGTTGAGGTGCAAGTCATTGAGTTTGCCTTCTGGTGGGTTGATACTCGTCTTCTCCTCCCTTCTGGGTTGGAGTGCCCCATTGGCAAGGTTTATACTGAGCTTGTGGTTGTCCTCTGCCCCTTGGGCGCCTGTATTTACCCATCTGAGGCCTGTCAGTGGCTGGAAAGGACCAATTTTTGTTGGCCAGTTTCTGCTGAAGCGAGGGGGTTGTACTTGTAGGAAATCTTTGACGGTCTACATTGATTTTGTCTTATCTTCCATTTTCTTTAAAACTTCTTCTGCTTTAACACCAAAAAGAACATCCTGCTGTAAGGGAGCATCTAATAGTTTTGCTTTAACATGATCAGGCAGAATTTGTTCCTTTAACCAGGCATGCCTACGTACAACTGATCCAGTGATAGCTGCTCTGCAGGAGGCCTCTAAAGAATCAAACCCACATTGCAAGGTATGTTTACCTACCTGCTTGGTGGCATGCAACAAATCCTGTACTTCCTTCAACTCAGATTGTTGAGGGAGGGTGGTTATCTTTTGTTTTAACAGAGAGATCAGAAATTGCTGATACTTAAGCACATGAAATTGACAATTTAGAGCTCTCATAGCTAAAGTGGCTGAGGTATAAACCTTTTTTCCCCATCTGACTAGTGCTCTTGAATCCCTTTCAGAAGGTACTGGATTTTTAGCCATGGAAGCCTTAGCCCCCTTGGGACCCTGGGAGATGGTCTCTGGGTCAGCTACTGGGCTTTTGTAAAGAAATTTGTGGGAATCAGGTACTCTGTAGTATCTGTCAGGCTTGGGCGGAGCAGGAGGCAGAGAGTCAGGGTTGAAACTGGATTCTAAATAGACATCATCCACAATGTCCAAAACAGGAGGGATGGCTAGAGGTCTGTGTTGGGGGAGTAAAAGAAACTCTCTGAGCCTTTTCTTGGAATCAGAGTAATCCTGACCTTCCCAGTGAAAATGCTCCCTCATAGTGTGTAAAGTTTCCCCAAAATAGTAATCTTCTGGAGGGGAAGCTGAGGGAATAGAGTCCTCAGCATCAGAATCTTCATAAGGAGAGAAGGAATAGTCTTGCTCCTCAGAGGAATCTGAAGAAATAGACAGTTGTTCAGAGGAAGCAGATTCTTCCTGTAGTCTAGGCCTTTTGTCAGGAGGAGGTTGAGACCCCCTGATAAGAGAAATCAAATCTTCAGCCATCTTGAGCATCTGTTTCTTAGGCATAGGGCCTTGAACAGGAGATTGAAGTGAAGCCTTTTTCGGTTTGGAAGGAGTCTTCGACTTGGAAAACATTTTGAATGAAAGAGTCGTTGATCTGAAAACGCCTTCTGAAACCGATGGCGTTTCAGAAGCACCAACGTCCTTGGAAGGTAAATCGTCGGTAGGGCCTGAAGTAAAAGGCTGCGTCGGCCTAGTACATTCCGTCAAAATATCTGTAGCGGTCTCAGTTTCTTGAACTGCGGTAGCCAGAGGCTGCGTCGGAGACTCACTGATAACCGGAGACCGGATCAACCGAGGCCTCGGAATCGGGCTTAGGCCTGGGCTGTCGATCCTTATCCCTGTGCTTTTTGTGCACGCCGGTAGTCGGAAGCTCCAACGGCATGTTATAATTAAATTTTCTGCCAAAAAAGTGTCGTGCGAAATCAAATCTTCTTTCAATAGTACGTTTATTAAATCTAGCACAAAAATGACAAGAAGTGATGTCGTGATCAGGGCCTAGGCAAGGTATGCAATAAGAATGAAAATCCTTATGAGGTATTTGCTTCCCACAAGACATGCAATTGTTAACTTTTTCTGACATCGGTCTGAGGCAAGAAAAGTTTCCCCAACGGGGTACTTAGCTTTATAGAAAACTTCGGTCTGAAATTCGTATTCGAAAATCTCAGGAGTCGGCCGACCAGCACTTGCGAACTGCTTCTGCTTCGGGCACCGCGCGGCAAGAAAGACTGAAGAAAATGGCGTCGGTTGCAATATATGTACCCCTGGCGCACTGACGTCAGGGATGAAGCAACTGCAACCGACGTCGGACCAAGTCTTTGGAAATCCGGCCGACTGCGGGACCGCCTAACAACAGGATAACCCAAGTGTAATGACTAAAGCAGGGTAACACGATGAACATCAAACAGTTGCTCTGTTTTACTGATGTTCTTGGTTCTGTCCAGGTAAAAATGAAGTTGTCTGTGTACATCCAAGGAATGCAAGATCCTTTCCCCCTTATTTTGAGGATTAGTGAAAAAAGTTGGCAGGTGGATAGTTTGATTTAAAGCCACTTTGGAACACTTTAGGCATGAAAGCAGGATTAGTCCTTAAAGACACCCTATCTTGGTGAAAAATAATATAAGATTCCACAGCCATGAGTGCTTGCAACTCCGAGACTCTCCTGGCTGAAGTCAAAGCTAGCAGGATAGCGGTCTCCCATGATAAGTACTTTATATCAGATGTGGCAGTAGGCTCAAAAGGAGGTAGAGTGAGTTTTTCCAGAACATAGTTGAGGTCCCAGGCAGGAATAGGTGGTGTCCTAGGGGGCCTTAAATTCTTTGCTCCTCTGAGAAATTGTTTCAGAAGTGGATGGGAAAAGATTGGAGGATCTGTATTGTAATGTGCAGAGATAGCTGAGGCATGTATTTTTATGGAAGAGAAGGATAAACCCCTATGTAGCATGTCTGTCAGGTAAAGTAAAATCAGAGGAATATTAGGAATAAGAGGATCCGAATCCTGAGCATGCATCCAGGTGCAAAATCTTTTCCATTTTCCTGCATAAGATTTTCTAGTGCTAGGGCGTCTGGCTTCTAAAATAACATCTATGACCTGTTTGGGAAGGAAAGGATTAATCATAAAACCTGAATTCGTCAGGCTGCCAGGCTGAGAGTTTTGACATGAGAGTGCAGAACCTGGCCCTGGTGTTGGGACAAAAGATCTGGAGTCTGAGGTAAAACCCAAGGAGGCTCCTGGGAAAGATTCATCAATGTTGGGTACCAAAATTTTCTAGGCCAATTTGGGGCCAGTAAAATCATCATCTTGGGCTTGTCCTGCTTGATCTTTAATACCACCCGTGGAAGAAGAGGCAGTGACAGGAAGGCATACCCAGAGAGGTTTCTCCAACTGAATGATGGTGCATCCACTTTCCATGCTAACTTGTGAAATTTCCTTGTGCAAAAAATCTGTAAGCGGTGGTTGAGGGGGGATGCAAGTAGATCTATGTCTGGGCAGCCCCAGGCTTCTGTAATCATCTTCAATATTTGGGTGTCCAGCATCCATTTGTGTGGGTCTGACAGAATATTTTGTTTCCCTGGCAGGAACTGAGCTTGTAGATCCACTTTGCAAGCTACAGCCGTGTTCCATAGAGTCATGGCTAGTCTGCAAAGGGGGGTAGGAGTGTGAACCTCCTTGCTTGTTTATGTACCACATAACTGTGGTGTTGTCTGTCCATATCAGGAGTTGTCCTGGTTGTAGAAGATCCCTGAAAGCCAAGAGAGCGTTCTGAACAGCTAACATCTTTTTTAAATTGATATGTGGGTGCTTCTGATCCTCTGTCCAAAAACCTTGCAGACCTTTTCCCTGCAAGTGGGCTCCCCATGCGTAATCCGAGGCGTCCGTGGTTAACACTTGGCTGGCTGGAGGCAGACTGAAGGCTTTCCCTTTGTTGTGAAGACATGCCTTGGTCCACCAAAGGAATTCCTTTTGTAAACGAGGCAGGATGGAAATGTGTGTGTCTAGACTGTGGCAATGCTGGGACCAGACACTTTTTAGGTACCATTGTATTTTTTTTTTTTTTCATAAGCACTAAAAATTAAAAGCACTACACCCTCACTCCCCACTGGCCCTTGTTTTCAATTATTAAGGAATTCCCAATATTATTCTAGCATGTCCAAAGGTCAGTTGTCAATCTCCTCTCCGGTCCAGCTGGTGAATCTGGGAATCTTGAGGCAATGTTACAACTGCCTCATGTACACAGACAACCCTCTCCTCCTCCCAACAAATTCCAACCCATGTGAGAGATGCAACCATATAGCCAAACTGGAGGCTAAGCTCTCTCAACTCAGTACTGGCATAACCAGTCAGGAGGAGAAGGAAACCACACTCACTACAATTCCAGTCTCACATAGACCTACCACGACAGCAAACCAAACACATAATCACACAAAAACATACTGAGAGGCTCTAAATAAAGATCTGCCTAAGCAGCAGAGACCTCCAAAGCAGACACCCAAGCAACCGCTACCCCAAAACAAAACACGTGCAACACATATCTCACAAAGCCAGTGTGCCGAACAGTCACAGCCCTTAAGACTAAACAACACACCTGATACACTTGTAATAGGTGACTCTATCGTCAGGCACACTGACGCCCCGCTCACCAGGCTGAACAAGGAGAGGGTCACGGTGAGCAGCCTGTCGGGCTCTAGGATCCGCCACATAACACAAGCACTCAGGTCACTCCAAGGCAAGTACAAATATGACTCAGTCATTGTCCATGCTCGTGTGAATGACCTGAGACGCACCTCCTTGGACTACATGAAAAGAGACATAGAGGAGCTCTCTGAGCATGTGGCCCAGGCCGGTATTACTCTAACCTTGAGTAGCATCTTACCTCACCAAGAATGATGCCACAATATGAAGACAAGATGATCAATTTCAACAATTGGCTTAAGTACTGGTGTCATTCAAAGGGGATCCAATGCCTGTCAGCTTGGGCTGATATGCTCGACAAGCCACGATGCTTCGCTAGGGACGGCTTGCACCTGTCACCCCTGGGCTTTCGGATATTGGCAAAGGCTCTTGCTACCCCATAGTGCCTTTTTAGGCAAGGCTCAAAAGACAAACCCACCTCCATAGGTATCACAAGGGATAAGAAACTAAGAGTCATGCTACTCAACGCCAGAAGTCTAAACCTCAAGATGCACGCACTCGAAACTCTCCTTAGCATGGAGAACATCGATATCTGTGCAGTAACAGAAACCTGGTTCAGGGCTCCCGAGAGCACCCCAGCACTACCAGGTTATACCTCATACCATGCTTTTGGCCCCAAAACTTGGATCGAACCACAACAGGAGGGGGAGTATCGATATTCATCAAAGATACCCACACCTCCAGGTTGGTGGCAAAGCACGAAGCATCAGAGACTATCCATGTTTAACTAACAGTGGGTAAAACTGCCTTCCAGTTTATAGCCTGCTACAGACCACCCTCCCAAACCCAGGAACCCCACTCGGCCTTCCTGAGAACACTGGAAAATATGAAGGTCTCTCCAAACACCATTATATTGGGCGACTTCAACTACCCAAACATAGACTCGGAGCATTACTCTAGCTCCAACACCCTAGCCCAAAGATTCCTAGAATTTATAAACTCAAATGCTATGGAACAACTTGTTACCACTCCCACAAGAGGGGAAAACATACTGGACCTGATCATCACCAACACGGGGACTCTATGCTCCAGACCAGAAGTGTATCCCTCACTGGTAAGATCAGACCATAAACTAATCTCACTGGATATTCACATCCCAACCCCACCCCCTGCCCAGAAAACCTCAGTGAAAAACTTCTCTAAAGCAAATTTCACACTCCTCAAAACCGAGGTGGAATCCTTCGAAGCCCTCGGGCCTGTGGAAAATATGGCCCAGACCGCAGAATCCTTTATAAATGCATTCTATGAACACCTTCAGGAATGCATGGATCATGCGATCCCAAATAAAACCAAGACCCAATCCTCCAAAGGCAGACGTCCTGTCTGGTGGACCCCAGCCATAAACAAACTATACAATAGAAGGAGGAAGCTACTAAATGATAGAGCAAAATCCCAAAAAGGGAAGGCTTCACTCAGTATTAGCAAAAAACTATGGGCACTCATAAAATTGTCTAAGGCCAGCTTCGAGAGAAAAATTGCACAGGACACTAAGGATAATCACAAGGCTTTCTTTAGTTATGTTAGGAACCTGGGTGGTAATTCCCAGATATGCTCAGAATTAGTCCAAAATGACAAAAAATACACTGAACCCACAGACATTGCCAACATCCTAGCTGACAGGTTCAGCGCAAACTTCTCCGCCCGCACCTAAAGGGCAAATATCTATCGCAGCAGAGTGCTGCCCCCCTGACATCTCAGATGCTCAGGTAAGAGCCGCCCTCCAAAGCAAAAACACAGCATCAATGGGACCAGACGGTGTCCCAGGCTGCGTCCTACATGAACTCCAAGAAGAGCTAAACCCAAACATAAAACTACTGTTCAATCTCAGCCTTACTACAGGATATGTGCCTAAAGAGTGGCGTACAGCAACAGTGGTCCCTCTCCATAAAGGTGGTGCCTCAACGGATCCTGGAAACTATCGCCCCATAAGCCTGACTAGCTTGGTCTGCAAAGCTATGGAAAGGATCATCATGGACCTCATAAATAAAGATATTGGGGACCTACAGACACTGGATCCTACCCAGTTCGGCTTTGTTAAGGGCAGATCCTGCCTCTTAAACCTGGTTGATTTCTTTGAAACAGTCACCAAGGCCATTGACGAGGGAAGGTGGTCCACACAGCCTACCTGGACCTCAAAAGCCTTCGATACAATACCCACACTGGCATTATAGATAAGCTCACCAGCTTAAATATAAACCCCTATGTCACTAGATGGATTGCAAACTGGCTCAAGGACAGAACCCACATGGTTAGAATTGCTGGAGCCATGTCAGACTCCAAACCAGTTACAAGTGGTGTCCCACAAGGCTCAGTCCTGGGACCTCTCTTGTTCGGTATATATTTCTCGGAGGTACAGGCCAACACGGAAGGACTGTGGCTGACCAAGTTCGCAGATGACTGCAAGCTGGGCCATAATCAACCCTCCAGCCGACACAAGCATCCTCCAAAAGGGCCTCATAGAAACAGACAACTGGTGCCAGAGCCATGGCCTCAAGCTAAATGCCAAAAGTGTATAGTCATCCCTTTGGCAAAACAAAGTGCCCACAATTACCACATAGGTGGTAATCCATTAAGTACAGAAGAAGTAATTAGGGACCTGGGGACCCAAGTTGATAGCAATCTCTCATTTGACAACCACATGGCCAAAGTGGTTAGAAAAACATTTTATATAGCCCACCTAATCATGAAGGGATTCACATCTAGATCAGGGGAGGTCATCGTGCCTCTTTACTCATCCCTCATCAGGCCCATAATTGAGTACAATGCCCCTTTTGGGATGTACCTTACCAGACACCTGCAGCAACTGGAAAGACCCCAAAAGTACCTCACCAAGAGGATCAAAGGGCTCAAACAGATGCCATATGCTGCCCGGTTAAAGAAACTCCAGCTCTACTCAGTGGCATACCGCCTGTTCAGAGGCGATCTGTGCCTGACGTATAAAGATATGTCCAACCCGGAATTAATGGACATGCTGCACCTCAGAAAATCCAAATCCCATCGAGCTACGCACTCGAGAGACTTGAACCTCAGCACTGAAATAAATAGGACATGCTGGAGGGACAGATTCATAACCCAGAGGCTCCCTTCACTCTGGAATAAAATCCCAGTCCAGGTTAGGCAGAGTCCCTCATTGACTCTATTCAAGAGGAATCTTGATGAGTGGATGGGAGATCGTAGGTTTACCCCGGGTATCACTTCTGTGTCACTGTTAGATAGAGGCACAGTATACTAACCTCGAAAAAGGGCATAGCAAAATAAATTTAAAATGGGTGGCGAAAGCCAAACACATTCTGGCTAGACTTATAAATGCCCTAGGGCAGATAGCCTAGTATGAACCTATGAACCTATATGTAGTCTTGCATATGGTATGAGAAGGATGCAGGAGGCCATGTAACCCAATGCCTGCAGGTATTTCCTTGCAGTCAGCTGAGTTAGTGACACCAAGGTTTTGAAAGTTGAAGCCATCTGTAGTTGTTTTTCGGATGTCAGAAATGCCATCTGGGTTGTTGTGTTTAGAAGAGCACCCACAAAAGTTATCTGTTGTGTGGGTGTCAAATTTGACTTTATGTTCACAGTGAATCCCATGTACTTGAGAAGATTCTGAACAAATTCTAGATGCTGGAGTAAGACATCCTTGCTGGCTTCTTGAATAAGACTGTCATCCAGATAAGGGTAAATATGAATTCCCTTGAGTCTGCAATAAGCTACTACTGGTGCCAGGCATTTGGTGAAGACCCTGGGCGCAGTAGACAAGCCAAAGGGCAGCGCAGAGAATTGGTAATGATTCAAACCGGCCTTGAACCAGAGGTATTTTCTGCACTCCTGTCTGATAGGTATGTGTAAGTAAACCTCCTTTAAATCCAATGTTACCATCCATGCATTTTTGTTCAACATTGGCAGGAGCTGCTGCAGAGTAAGCATCTTGAATTTTGGTATCTCCAGGAAAGTGTTTAAGATATACAGATCCAGGATGGGTCTCCATGAATTTTGCTTTCTGGGAACTAGAAAGAGTCTTGAGTAAAAGCCTTGCCCTGTTTCTGATTGTGGAACCAGTTCTATGGCCCTCATAGCCATGAGGGATCCCACCTGGTTTAAGGCCTCTAACCATTGGTGTTTTGGTAGGTCCGGCCATCCGTTTGGTCTTGGTAAGTTATGAAAATGGAATTTCTAACCTCTTGAAACTACATCCAGAACCCACTTGTCTTGGGTTATGTAAGTCCAATTTTGCTGAAATAGAGAGAGTTTTCCTCCAAGAGGGGCTTCCAGGAGAGAAGTTCCTGTAGCCCACAGCAGGGGGAGTCATTGAGCCTGTTTTCTATAAGACTGAGGTCTGTCCTCTCCACCCCTGGGGGTGGAAGAAGTCCACTATCTTGGTCTGTAAGAGGTCTGTGCTTGGGTCCTCCCTCTGGAGCGCCTATATCGTCCCCTCTGAGGCCTGTCCGAATTGGGAAAGGACCAATTTTTTGTTGGTCAATTTCTACTAAATCTGGGGGGCTGAACTTGTAAAAAATCCTTAACCGTTTGCATGGATTTTGCCTTATCCTCCATTTTCTTTATCACCTCTTCAGCCTTAGACCCAAACAAAACATTATGCTGAACAGGAGCATCCAATAACTTTGCTTTCACTTGATCAGGTAAGTTTTGTTCCTTTAACCAAGCATGCCTTCTAATGACTGTGCCAGAGGCAGCCGCCCTGCAAGAAGCCTCCAAGGCATCAAAACCACAGTGTAAACCATGCTTCCCCACTTGTTCAGTGGCATGTATCAAATTGCGTAATTCCTTATTATCTGCACATGCAGAGATGGTAGCTAGCTTTTGTTTCATAACAGACAGTAGAAATTGCTGATATTTTAGCATATGAAATTGACAATTTAAAGCCCCAATAGATAAAGTTGCAGAAGTGTACACTCCCCCCCCCCCCATCTCTCCAAAGCTCTTGAATCCTTATCTGTCGGAATAGGGTTTTTAGCAGAAGCAGCCTTAACCCCCTTAGGACCCTGAGAAATGGTTTCTGGATCAGCAGTAGGATTCTTGTATAGGAACTGGTGTGAATCAGGGACCCTGTAATATCTGTCGGGCTTAGCAGGGGCTGGAGGAAAGGAGCCCGGAGTTAAATTAGCCTCAGAAAAGGCATCATCCACAATATCCAAAATAGGAGGAATAGCCAGGGGTCTATGTTGGTATAAGAAGGAGGAAATCCCTAAGTCTTCTCTTAGATTCCGAGTACTCCTGTCCTTCCCAGTGAAAATGTTCCCTCATTTCATGTAAAGTTTCCCCAAATGAAAAATCCTCAGGGGGAGAAGCTGAAGGAATGGATTCCTAAGCATCAGAATCCTTATAAGGAGGGAAAGAATAATCCTGGTCAGAGGAAGACACTGAAGAAATAGATGCCTGATCAGAAGAATCATAATCCAATTCTTGCTTTGGCCTTTTGTCTGGAGGGGGATGTGAACCCCTAATCATGGTAAGCAAGTCCTCCGCCATTTTAAGTAGCTGTTTTTGGGATTTGGGTCCCGGATCAGAAGAGGCCTGGGCTGGTGTCTTAGATTTAGAAGGAGTCTTTGCCTTTATCTTTAGATTTGCCTTTATCAGAAGCTGTGTAGGCCTGAAAACCCCCTTGGAAGCCAGTACCTGCACAGCGGCTCCGGACCCATCTGAGGGAGCATTGTCCGAAGGTCCTGTAGCTGAAGTACTCAAAGGCCTAGTTGGCTCCTCGTGGGAGTCCGTTTCGGCAATCGGTTCTGAAATGGCCGACGACAGGGGCTGCGAATGCGCCTCACTGACGACGGGCGAACCAGAAGCTGGCTCTGCTTGTAAAACGTCATCTGATTTGGACCTCGGAGGCCTGTCCTTATCCTTGCGTCGTTTGTGAACTCCGGTGGTCGGAAGTGTGTCCGACGACATTTTATAATTAAATCGCCTACCAAAGTAGTGAAAAGCAAAATCGTCCCTTCGCTTAATCGTACGTTGGTTAAATCTAGCACAAAACCGACAACTAGCTATGTTGTGGTCAGGGCCCAAACAAGGAATACAGTAAGAATGGAAATCCTTATGAGGTATTTGCTTCCCACAAAAAATGCAATTATTAACTTTTTCTGACATCGGACTGGAGCAAGAAAAAAGTTTCCCCAACGGGGTACTTAGCTTTGAGTAAAAGTAAGTCAGTCTTCGGACTGAAGCGCGAGAAATTATCAGGAGTCAGCCGACCGGCACTTGCGAACTGCTTTCACCGCACGGCAAGAAAGACTGGAGAACATGGCGTCAGCTGGCAGCTTTGTACTCCTGGCGCACTGACGTCAGGGAGCATGGCTGAACAGCCGACGCCGGACCCAGACTTTGGGATTCTGGCCGACCGAGGACTGCCTGCCGGCAGGGAGAACCCTACAGTGATGACTGCAACAGTGAAACACGATGAACATCATAAATCAGTTTCAATTTTATAAGTGAACTTTATATTTCTAACAACAAATGTTTTAATCATAAAAATCCACAAACCTTTCAACAGAACTATTCCAAAAAAAGACACACATCATCGAAGAAACGCCCATAAAATTTCAGTAATGTTTAACATCAGAATTAAAAACAAATCCTTCTTCCCAGTACAATAAAATAACATTAGCATATGGTGCACAATGTGCACCCATAGTCACTCCTTTTGTTTGTCTAAAATATTCCCCCTGGAAAAAATAAAATTGTTTAAAATTAAATCCATTAAAATTAAACATGTACGAAACACTTTAAAAGAAACATTAGACCTACTTTCTAAAAATTCTTCAAACCATGCCAGACCTATGTCATGTGGAATACATGTAAATAAATCTACTACGTCCAGTGTAATAAAACTTGATGCGTTTCCCTGGTTTGAGTTATGAATATGTCTTAAAAAGTCCCATGAATCCTTTAACACATTGGGATGATCCATCACTAACTTAAGATGGACATCTATATATTTAGCCAATGGGGCCGTGATAGAACCTTGAGCCAAGACAATAGGCCTAAGTGGAGGGTCCACAATATTTTTGTGGACCTTGGGTATACCAAAAATTGAGGGTACTTTTGGTTTTTCAACATGTAAGTAGTTATAAGTTTCTAAATCAGTGAGGTCACTTCAAATCTTTCTAAGGAAGAAATGAATATTTTAAAAGTCTGCAAGGAAGATAAAAACCTTAGAATTATGAAGCCTGACAAGGGGGGTGCGGTTGTATTTATGGATCAGATCAATTATGAAGCAAAGATGCTTGAACTTTTAAATGATGAATTAACTTATGAGAGAGTCTCTTTGAACAAGATTCATATTGCTCACAAAAAACTTGCCCTTTGCTTAAATGACTTATTAATTGAGGGGCTTATTGATGCCCATCTTAAGAAGTTGGTGATGGATCATCCCAATGTGTTAAAGGATTCATGGGACTTTTTAAGACCTAACTCAAACCAGGGAAACACATCAAGTTTTATTACACTGGACGTAGTGGATTTATTTACATGTATTCCACATGATATAGGTCTGGCATGGTTTGAAGAATTTTTAGAAAGTAGGTCTAATGTTTCTTTTAAAGTGTTTCGTACATGTTTAATTTTAATGAATTTAATTTTAAACAACAATTTTATTTTTTTCCATGGGGAGTATTTTAGACAAACAAAAGGAGTGGCTATGGGTGCACATTGTGCACCCACATACGCTATTTTATTGTACTGGGAAGAAAGATTTGCTTTTAATTCTGATTTTAAACACTACTGGAATTTTTGGGGGTGTTTTTTGGATGATGTGTGTCTTTTTTGGAATAGTTCTGTTAAACAAATGTGGATTGTTATGATTATATTTCTAACAACAATTTTTTTAAAGTTCACTTATAAAATTGATGAAATTGATTTATGTTTTCTAGATGTTAACATTCAGAGACGTGGTAATGGTTTTAAATCAAATTTTTTTTAGAAAAGAGACATTCTCTAATGCCTATTTACATTACACCAGCTGTCACCCACCCTACAGTGATGACTGCAACAGTGAAGACACTCGAACATCTACATTTATGGTAAGTGTACACAACTGTACTTTTTCTAGATGTTAACATTCAGAGACATGGTAATAGTTTTAAATCAAAAATTTTTAGAAAAGAGACATTCTCTGCCTATTTACATTACACCAGATCTCACCACCCTATCAAAAAAGGGCAATTATTAAAGGGTCAGTTGGTGCGAGCTAGTAGGATGACTTCTGACGACGATGATTTTGTAAGTGAATGTGATTTTATTAATGATATGTTTAAGGCAAGAGGTTACCCCAGTGATTTGTTAACATCTGTGACCACTGAGGTAATGGAGGGTAGAATTTTTAGATTTGCCCCGATTTTAGGAAAAAATTCCTCCATCTCCGAAATGTACAATAATGAGGAGAATTTATTGGATGTCCCAACACAAGATAAAGGATACCAGTCTGCCTTGGTTACCACCTTCGATGGTGAAAATAACTTGGTTAGGAGGACTGTTACCAAAGAATGGAACAAATTTGCTAGTTTGTCAGATTTGACTTACATATTTGAAAAACCTTTTAAATGTGTATACAGAAAGAGAAGAATATTAAGAACATTTTGGAAGGGGCAAACAGTGGATTGTACTTTAGTAACAAAACAGGGACTCGTAAATGTGGTAATTGTCCATACTGTTTCAACATAAAAGAAGGTGACGCTATTTTTTTTTGAAATGCAGGGGTAAACATATTGTTACAAAAGGCTTTGCCAATTGCAACACCACTGGGGTGGTATATGTGGGATGTGGAATTCTTTTTATGCTGGCAAAACCGAAAGGAGACTGAGGCAGAGAATGTATGAGCATGGTTATGACATTAGAAAAAGAAAGGATAACAATGCTTTATACAAACATCAGGAAAATTGTGATAAAGCTGAATTTCAGTTTTTTGTAATTGAAGTTGTCCCCTTAGATCCTAGGGGAAGTCCATGGGAGACCCGCCTGGAATACAGGGAGTTATACTGGCAAATTGTTTTGGATGCCAGTACTCCCCCTGCTCTTAACGAAATGTTATCCATAAAACCTGTTCTGAAATTAAGGTCTGCCAAATTATAATACTTATACCAATAGCAACAAAAGAACAACAAAGTATCCCAAAAAATGCTGGTGCAGGACTGGTGGATAAAAAACCTCAGCACAGCTCGAACAGAAAAGCTCCTTTATTATATTCCACAATAAAAACACCCGAACTGGTTAAGCGCTTTCATCTGTTATAATACAGACTTCTTCAGAACCAAAATAATTAAAATTCTCATAGTTTAAATAGCTATTTTGGCACTTTTTACACAAGGTGGGAATTGGAAAGCCCTTTTAGCAATGAAAGAAAGTAAGTGGCAGATGCTCACAGATGCCACAAGATTTCCTGGCATTAACGAAAGTATTAGTATTAAACCATTTTTAGTCCTTGGTTAGTTATTATTTTGATTCATAATTTTATTTGAAATTAGCTATATTTCATAGGTTCATAAGTTCATACTAGGCTATCTGCCCTGGGGCAATTATAAGCCTAGCCCGATTCTGTATGGCTTACGCCACCCCTTGATTTGAGTATACTGTGCCCTTTTTAAGGTTTCGTTTACTGTGCCTCTATCTAATAGTGACACGGGAGTAATCCCTGGGACAAACCTACGATCCCCCATCCACCTATCGAGATTCTTCTTGAAGAGATTCAGTGAGGTGCTCTGCCTCACATTAACTGGAATTCTATTCCAGAGCGAAGGGAGCCTCTGGGTTATGAACCTGTCCCTCCAGCAAGTTCTATTTATTTCTGTGCTGAGGTTCAAGTCCCTCGAGCGTGTGGCTCTAAGGGATTTAGATTTACTGAGGTGGAACATGTCCGTTAATTCTGGATTTGACATAGCTTTGAATGTCAGGCATAGATCGCCTCGAAGTAGGCGGTATGCAACTGAGTAGAGCTGGAGTTTTTTTAACCGAGCAGCATATGGCATCTGTTTGAGACCCTTGATCCCCTTGGTGAGATACTTTTGGGGTCTTTCTAATTGCTGCAGGTGTCGGGTAAGGTACATCCCAAAAGGGGCATTATATTCTATTATGGGCCTGATGAGGGATGAATAAAGGGGCACGATTACCTCTCTTGATCTAGATGTGAAACCTTTCGTGATTAGGTGGGCTATGTAGAAGATCTTTCTAACCACTTTGGCAATGTGGTTTTCAAAGGGGAGATTGCTATCAACTTGGGTCCCCAGGTCCCTAATAACTTTCTCTGTACTTAATGGGTTTCCGCCTATGTGGTAATTTGTGGGCACATTGTTTTTGCCAAAGGGTATGACTATACATTTTTTGGCATTTAGCTTTAAACCATGGCGCTGGCACCAGTTATCTGTCTCTGTGAGACCTTTTTGAAGGATGTTTGTGTCAGCTGGAGAGTCGATTATGGCGCCCAGTTTGCAGTCGTCTGCGAACTTGGTGAGCCATAGTCCTCCCACGTTTGCCTGTACCTCGGAAAAGTATATACCGAACAAGAATGGTCCCAGGACAGAACCCTGTGGGACGCCACTTGTGACCGGTTTCGAGTCTGACATGGCTCCAGCAACTCTCACTCTGTGGGTTCTATCTTTGAGCCAGTTTGCAACCCATCTTGTGACATATGGGTTTATATTTAAGCTGGATAGCTTATCTATGATGCCAGAGTGGGGTATTGTGTCAAATGCCTTTGCAAGGTCCAGATAGGCTGTGTGGACTACCTTCCCTTCATCTATGGCTTTGGTGACTGTTTCGAAGAAGTCAACCAGGTTCAAAAGGCAGGATCTGCCCTTGACAAAGCCGAACTGGGTAGGATCTAGTGTCTGTAGGTCCCCAATGTCTTTGTTTATGAGCTCCATGATGATTCCTCTCCATAGCCTTGCAGACTAAGCTAGTCAGGCTTATGGGGCGATAGTTTCCAGGGTCCGTAGAGGCTCCATCTTTGTGGAGTGGGACCACTATTGCTGTACGCCATTCTGTGGGCACATATCCTGTAGTGAGGCTGAGATTGTATAGCTGTTTTATTTGAGGGATTAGTTCCTCTTGGAGTTCATGTAGGACGCAACTTGGGACGCCATCTGGTCCCATGGAAGCAGTGTTTTTTGCTTTGGAGAGGGCAGCCTTCACCTGAGCATCAGAGATGCTTGGGAGGCAGCCCTCTGCTGGGATAGATACTTGCTCTTTTGGGGGAGAAGTTTGCAATGAACCTGTCTGCCAGGATATTGGCGATGTCTGTGGGTTCAGTGTATTTTTGTCGTTTAGAATCAACTCAGAACAAGTCTGGGAGTTGCATCCCAGGTTCCTAACATAACTGAAAAAAGCCTTATGATTGTCTTTGGTGTCCTGTGCAATTTTTCTCTCGAAGCTGGCCTTGGAGGATTTTATGAGGGATCGTAAATTTTTGCTAGTACTGATCAGAGATGCCTTCCCTATTAGGGATTTTGCTCTATCATGTAGTAGCTTCCTCCTTCTGTTGTACAGTTTATTTATGGCAGGGGTCCATCAGGCTGGACGCCTGCCTTTGGATGACTGGGTCTTGGTTTTGTTTGGGATAGCATGATCCATGCATTCCTGGAGATGTCCGTAGAATGCGTTTATATAGGATTCTGCAGTTTGGGCCGTAGTTTCCACTGGCCCTGGGGCCTTGAAGGATTCTACTTCGGTTTTGAGAAGTGAGAAGTGAGAAGTTCGCTTTTGAGAAGTTTTTCACTGTGGTTTTCAGGGCTGGGGGTGGGGTCGGGATGTGGACATCCAGTGAAATTAATTTATGGTCTGATCTTACCAATGAGGGATATACTTCTGGTGTGGAGCATAGAGTCCCCATGTTGGTAATGATCAGGTCTAGTATGTTGTCCCCTCTTGTGGGAGTGGTGACTAGTTGTTCCATAGCATTTGAGTTTATAATTTCCAGGAACCTTTGGGCTAAGGTGCTGGGGCTTGAGTAGTGCTCCCAGTCAATGTTTGGGTAGTTGAAGTCGCCCAATATAATGGTGTTCAGAAAGATCTTCATGTTCTCCAATGTTTTCAGGAAAGCCGAGTGGGATTCCTGACTTTGAGAGGGTGGTCTGTAGGATGCTATAAACTGAAAAGCAGTCTTGCCCACTTTAGTTGCACATGGATGGTCTCCGATACTTTATGCAATGCCACTAACCTGGAGGTGTGGATATCCTTGATAAATATGGAAACTTCCCCTCCTTTTGTGGTTCGGTCCGGGTTTTGGGGCCGAAAAGTATGGTATGAGGTATAGCCTGGTAGTGCTGGGGTGCTCTCTGGAGCCTTGAACCAGGTTTCTGTCACTGCACAGATATCGATGTTCTCCATACTGAGGAGAGATTCGAGTGCATGCATCTTGAGGTTAAGACTTCTGGCGTTAAGCAGCATTACCCTTAGTTTCTTGTTCCTTGTGCTGTCTATGGGGGTGGGTTTGACTTTTGAGCTTTGCCTAAGAAAGGCACTATGGGGGTGGCAAGAGCCTTTGCCAATATCCGAAAGCCCAGTGGTGACCGGTGCAAGCCGTCCCTAGCGAAGCAACGTGGCTTGTTGAGCATGTCATCCCAGGCTGACAGACACTGGATCCCCTTTGAATGACACCAAAATTTTAGCCAATTGTTAAAATCGACCATTTTTGTCTTTGTACTGTGGCATCATTCTAGGTGAGGGTAAGATGCTGCTCAAGGTCAGGGTCATACCAGCCTGGGCTACATGATCAGAGAGCTCCTCTAGGTCTCTTTTCATGTAGTCCAGGGAGGTACGTCTCAGGCCATTCACACTAGCATGTACAATGACTGAGTCATATTTGTATTTGCTTTGGAGTGACCTGAGTGCTTGTGTTATGTGGCGGATCCTAGCACTCAACAGGCAGCTCACCGTGACCTTCTCTTTATTCAGCCTGGTGAGCGAGACATCAGTGTGTCTGACAATAGAGTCACTTATTACAAGAGTATCAGGTGTGTTATTCAGCCTTAAGGGCTGTGGCTGCTTGGCACACTGACTTTGTGGGCTATGTGTTGTACGTGTTTTGTTTTGAGGTAGCGTTTGCTTGGATGTCTGCTTTGGAGGTCTCTGTTGCTTAGGTAGATTTTTATTTAGAGCCTCCGAGTATGTTTTTGTGTATTTATGTGTTTGGTTCGCTGATGTGGTGGGATTATGTGATACTGGAATTGTGTTGTGTGAGGTTACCTTCTCCTCCTGACTGGTTACACCAGTTTTGAGATGAGAGAGCTCAGCCTCCAGTTTGGCTAAACAGTTGCATCTCTCACATATATTTGAACCTGTTTGGAGGAAGAGAGGGTTGTCCCTGTACATGAGACAGTTGTAACATTGCCTCAAAATTCCCAGATTCACCAGCTGGACTGGAGAGGAAACCATTGATTGACCTTTGGACATGCTAGAGGAATATAGGGAAACTGAATTTAAGATGGACCAATAGAGGACAGGGTAATCGTAAAGAGTATAAGAGTAAGTAGTGCTTATGGTTTAATAGTGCTAACTTGTAGGATTACTTATTTGGACCAGTGAAGGGCCTTAGAATGAGAATATGGTGTTTAAATTGAGAGATAGAGCAGTTCTAAGGGAAAAAGTGAAGAGCAGACTTTGTGGAGCCAGGAATAGTTTAAACCCAATTAGGCGGCGCTGCCCGCTTTTGCGCTATGCAAAAAAACACGCAAAACCGGGTTTTAACAGAGGAAGATGAAGGAGTTTGGAATTGACCCAAAATGGCCAATAAAACTACAGTTTCAAGTCAGTAACCACTCCCACAGGGGCAGGCAGGCTGCTCAATGTTTTTCGCTGCCACTGATCAACAGAGAGACTTCCCTTTAGCTCAAGCAAAAAATGGCCTCCAAGAAACTTACAAACAGTTCAAGAACAGCAAGCCTGTAACTGAACTTTTTTAAATCTCAGAAAAGTGGGAAAAAAGCAAGATTTTTTTGTTTTTTTGTTTTTTCAGAGATAGCAGAGGTTCACAAGTATCAACAAGTTATAACAGTGCAGTAAATGACCCCACACAAGAGTGCTAGGCCAAAGACAGATAAAACGCAAGTTTTGAGAAAAAACGATTTTAAAAATAAGTGCAAACAGGAAATTCAGTAAACAGCTCTAGGTTGTGCTCCAAATACAGTTACTAATGCAGAAATCAAGTTTAACAAGCCAGAAAATGCTCAAAATAAGCGGCTATGCAGAAAAACTTTGCAAATAAACAGAGGAAAAATACTTAAAATCTCAAAAGTGGCTCCTTTCTTCTCTCAGCATTTTCTCCTCTTGGTGGGTGCTTCACCAACAGCCAACACGCCTGAAAAGACGCCAAAGCCACGAGGCAACCAGGTTTTAAGAGAGGAAGATAAAGGAGTTTGGAATTGACCCAAAATGGCCAATAAAACTACTGTTTCAAGTCAGTAACCACTCCCACAGGGGCAGGCAGGCTGCTCAATGTTTTTCACTGCCACTGATCAACAGAGACTCCCCTTTAGCCCAAGCAAAAAATGGCCTCCAAGAAACTTACAAACAGTTCAAGAACAGCAAGCCTGTAACTGAACTTTTTTAAATCTCAGAAAAGTGGGAAAAAAGCAAGATTTTTTTTGTTTTTTTGTTTTTTTCAGAGATAGCAGAGGTTCACAAGTATCAACAAATTATAACAGTGCAGTAAATGACCCCACATAAGAGTGCTAGGCCAAAGACAGATAAAATGCAAGTTTTGAGAAAAAAAATATTTTAAAAATAAGTGCAAACAGGAAATTCAGTAAACAGCTCTACGTTGTGCTCTAAATACAGTTACTAATATATATATATATTTTTTTTCATGCATTTTAAATTGTTTTAAATTTAACTTACGTCTTTAAGGATCGATTGTTTCACATCTAGTTAATGCAAGTTCTTTTTAATGGCTTATTCAAACTGGTTAGGTTATTTATTTAAGTGTTTATTGAGGTCAAGTTTATCTGATGAAGTTGTTTTTGCCGAAAACGTACAAGGAACTGGTTATACAGCGTTAGTGTTTTCTCGTTTGTTACATGTTTGGATTACTGTGAGTTTTGTCCTTTAGCTGGGTTCACTGTGCCTTATTCTTGGTTTACTAAGTGTAAAATAATGGCTTGACTGCTCTCGCTTTCTCTTTCATGGTCACACACACACACACTTTTCTTTTTGTTCTTTTAAATTTTTTGTTTGTTTTTATTTTACACTCACTAAACAACAAAAGTGTAAAATAATGGAGGACATTATCTCCATTACAGTCCGTTTTTTAAGGCAGCTTAATACTCTGCTGTGAAGTGAGAGACTGATTTTCAGCGCACATTACCTATACATTAATACCTGGCTGGAGAGTGCTCATTCTCCAGAGTGGCCGTGTACACATTGCCCATTCTGTAATGTTGTGTGACCAGTTCCCCTCTGACAACAATTCTCAGAGACCACATCTAGCAGCCACAAAATGCCAGCTGTCCTAGTTGGACAAAACATGGAGTTCCTGTCTCCTACAACTGCAACCATCCTGAGGCAGAAGACATCAAATGGCATTTCAATGGAAAGAAATGAATGCATTTTTGGAGCCTAGTCTGATCCACAGTGTTCACCATCACCATTCAGGTTTCGTAGAGCTGGAGTGGAATTAAGTGTAATCCCTATGCATGGTACACTAATAGGGAGTTGGCAGCTGGCTCCTTAGTCAACACTATGAAAGCTCTGTTAATTTTCCATACAGCTGTCTTTACTTTTCCATTCCTTTATTACAGAGAGCCAGCCCAAAATCAACTCTTAAAACAACCTTTCAAAATAGTGGTATAGTTTTTTACCCTACAACTAGATAATGCAAAAGAGCCATTCTAAGTCATTGTCTAGATCTGTCAGAAAAAGAATGACATCTGTAAGCATTGCCAATGTGTAATCTTTATTCCTGATTGACCATCCTCTTAACAACATTATTTTTCGGGGTCGAGGACTTCAAGTATACGGCAAAGAATAATGGGGGCAATGGGCATCCCCATTTTGTTCTCCAGCATATTTAAATCCTGACTGTAACCCAACCATGTTTATTCTTGCATTTGCTCCCTTGTACATTTCCTTAAGTAAAATAATGAAATCCTGTGGAAATGTATAACTTTGCAATGTTGCCCATAAGTAACCCCGATGAACTCTCTAGAATCTGAATCCAATCCAGCCATCAACTGTGCCTTTCCCTTTAGCTGTACCTAATGTATTATGTTGACCAACAAAATGTTATCAAACATCTGCCTACCTTTAATGAACCCAGACTAGTCACAATCAGTTATCTTTGGGAGTATCTCTACTACTATAGAGGTTACAATCATTATGAACAGTTTATAATCATGGTTTAGCACTGCAATGGGTCTAAATGAACTTTTATTAGTGAGATTGCACCCTTCCTTAGGAAGGATCGATACTGTAGCTGCTTTCCAAGATTCTGGAATCCCCCCTCTCCCCAATGTAGCATTGAATAGTACATACTAATTTCTACTAGATCTTGCCTTCTTTATCTCCAGACTTTTATTAGCAGACCATCCCACCAAGGGGATTTTCCATTTGTTTGCTTTTATAACTGTTCCTGTATCTCATCTAGTAATTGTTTTTTTTTTTTGTTGAGACATTAGCCTCCTCTACTGTTAATGCTTTAAACTGGAGTCCATCTAAATAATCTACTACCTTCACATCCCAGTTATTCTCGATGCCCCTGTTACATATATAATTCCTCAAAATAAAATCAAAATATATTCTCTGTTTGATCCGGATCTCTAAGTAAGTAGCCTGAGCAAAAATCTCCTCTGCGGAACAAACTACCAGCCAGAATTTTTCATAGTTTAGAAGGATGTGCAAAGAACATTTGCTTTACAGTGGAGCACCTTTTCATGATCTTTCATCCAAATCCTCTCTCCATACCTTTTCCCATTCCTTTAACTCTTGTCTATCCTTGTTTGATAAGTTAAAACCCATTTTTTGTCCCACCACAATTCTTTCTAATCTACATTTCCTTACCAATTTTTTTTGTGAACCAGTCCTTTGACTCCTGCTCTGCCATATACTCTTCTCACTTTTTCTTATTAATGTCCCATTTTCTAATATAGCTTATGTCTGTAACAAGTAACTCTTACATGCAAGCTTATCATCAATTGCAGCTTGTGTCTGTTGTGTTTATTTTTCAACCAACTACATCCTGTCCTCCAATACCTACACAGCTTCATTTTCTCAGGTTTTCCCCACTGTACACTGCACTGGGGCATGATCAGAGATAAGACTTTGATGTGTACACAACTTTTAACTACAAATTCATGTTCACTGGAAATATAAATTCTATTTAGTCTTGACCAACTTCTATGTGTGTCCGAAATGTATGTACAAGTCCCTTACTGTCCCCTTTGTGACCTATGGCTACTAGTCTGTAATACTGAGTAAGCTGTTTTAGAAATTTGCCCTCTGGCATAGTCTTTCATGTTCTCAGCTAAGAGTAAAACCTCTTGATGAAAAATTCTTTCATTACAAATCTCTCATTTTCTCCTCTAGTTATCTTTGGGAGGGTACATATAAAAATTTCCCACTGTGACCCTTTTGCTTTCCCAGTATCCTCTTAATAAAACATACCTTCCCCAGTTATCAATTAGACTATCTCGATATCTAGGTAAGATCTCTGTTTAATAATAGTAATGTCTCTTCTTTTTCTTCCCTCATTCACTACCACACAATGTCCCTGACAATGTCTTTTTAATATAAAATGCAGTATCTATTCATGACTATGTGTTTCCTGTAACATTATGACTTGTAGCTTAACTTTTGAGCTGTACTGCAATACCCTTTTTTTAATTTCATCAACCCATTCACAATACAAGTGAAAAGTTTCAACAACTTGTACTCATTTTAACTCTGCCATCTCAAAATCCCTCTTTAAGCACATTTGCAAATATCTGAGTCCCAGTCTCACTATTAAGTCCTCTCTAGTAGCCTAGCCACAGCCTGTTCTTATGCATTATTTTATGATTTTTTAGGTAGCCAACCATACAAAAAGACAACCACCAGAAAAATACTTAACAAAACCAAACTATATACACATGCTGGAACCACAATCTGCATTTCCCCCTTCCCTAATGTTCTTGCTCCTTGGTGTGAGCATCAGCCAGATGATACAAGTAATATGTTGCTAATTATTCCTAGCACTCTGGCCTTAGCCCCCCCTCAACATCTTTATATTCGGAATTACATTTCCCCCTACCTCTATCTTCTAAGATGAATACAAAATTACTTTCTGAAGTATGACACCCTGTACAGTGACAGTATTCACTATTTGAAGTTTAAAAAATAAGTTGTCCCTTAATATTTCAAAATTGCTAGAACACTCAACTATATATATATATATATATATATATATATATATATATATATATATATATATATATATATATTTCCTACAGGCTTCATGCCCTTGCCAGCATTTGCTCGCCACCTCAGTTGTTAGGATTGTATTTTTAGGTCAATCACCTTTTGGGGAGCCCATTTGTATTTAAACTCTTACAGTATATTGTGGAGTTATACAAATTGTAATAATCTTACTGCTTCCCCCCTCCCAATAAGAAGCGTTCCTATTATACCATCTTCCCATTCTTTTCTGATAAGGGAGGGATTAGAAAGCTCCACTGCTACTTCTAAGACATATTTACTTGGATTTTAAGCCCTGATAAAGTATTTCTGCCTTCCATAACACCACACACCCTTTTTATCAACGATTCCTGGCAATCAATTAGTCTACTTGAAATGGTCCATGTGTGGGCCTTAATTTGTTCCCTTGGACTCCACTGTCTCGTTACCCCAATTTTTTCTATCCTGGTAAATGGAAATTCCAATTGCATAAGCATGCATTTTTCTCAACCAGGCTCAGTTTTCTTTCTATTCTCCACTACATAATCCCCCCCATCCTTCCTTACATTCTCTAACCCTGCAGTCATTCTCCACCACTGAAAAACACCACCTGTGCAGTTACCACAGGTTGATGACATTTTTTACATATTCATCTCCTAAACTTGCTACTTTATTGAACTTCTAAATAAGTGTATGTACAGAAATACCAACAAAAAAGTATCTCAAGTTGCTAAGAAATAACTGACTTAGCAATGTTCATATATCCAAGTACGTTCCTTTCCAGTCTCCACGCAGTTTAGCCTATATGAACAAAATGTACAGTACTTATCATATTGTCTAAATGTTTACATGCTCTCTCCTGCCAACTACAGGCGATCACTTACATGCAGAATATTCATTTTTCTAGTAAGGTTTATCATTTATTATACAATGATAGATCATTACTATTCAAATATGTGCATGCTGATTGATCAGCCCCAACCAATGTGCCTGTTGTAAATTGAGAATATATTGAGAAAAGTCCAGTCGCTGAAGTACCACTGAACGGCCTAACTTTCTTCTGTTAGTATATGCTATGGATGCACATGTCTCAACTGTCCAGATTTTCACAGAATGTCCAGGTTTTTAACTAATTTTTTTTGGTCTGTTCCTCATAAAATTTGTGGTTTCCAACACATCAATGAAGAGTTTGTTTGTTTCTTTCGGCTTTTCCCGGTTAGGGGTCGCCACAGCGGAACTCCGGTCCATTGGCAGTACATTTTTACGTACTGGCTTGCCAGGTCTAACGCACAACCTTCAACGAAGGAACGCCCATTCATGCATGTCGCCACACAGAAGACGCTCTGAGAATCGAACAGGCAACGTCTGAGGTGACAACACTACCGCAGCACCACCGCAGATACATCAATGAAGAGTGACATCACTAAATAATGACACACATCTCTATTGGTTTTTTTTTTTTTTTTTTTTTTTTTAACTGTAAAATTCAGACAGTTTAGAGGTATGAGAGAGACAAGGCAGAAAAAAATGAAAAATCAGGTAAGTTTCTTTAGTTTTGCAGAACATACATGATTTTCCTTGTATTTGCCGTGTCCTCTGTACATACCTCTCAACCTCATAGCTCAAAAAATGTGGACAGTGGCCTCAAGAATAGGGACCAATTGTAAATGTTGCTCTTATAAACTTAGAAAGATGCAAGAAGAGCAAGACTTGTGTTGTGAATTGCCTGAAGGATATGAAGTCTGAAACTGAAATGTGTCATTATTTAGTGACATCAATGAAGAGTGACATCACTAAATAATGACACACATTTCAGTTTCAGACTTCATATCCTTCACGTCTCCCTCGGTCTTCCAATTCCTGTAGCGTTTATTCAAATTCTTCCCTCATCATTGCTAAATCAGCTTCTTTCTCCTGTAGCTCCTTTTATTCCACATGGAAGTCTCCATTTGGAAGGTTTGAATTACTTCCGACTGCTGGTTTAAAGCAGAATCCACCGTCTCCAGCCTCATTTTTTTTTATATAGTCCATAACACTGTCTGCTTTTCTCACCATCTCAGTATAAAGCTTGTCTACTTTGTTGCTTAAGACACCCATATCTTGTATGTCCTTTCCAGGGTGATCCTGGTGCAAGTTTCCCGAGATTATACATTATGCGTTGCTACTTTTTTCTTGCTTCCTGACAATTTTGCTGCATTTCTTTTCTCATTTTTCAACATCCACTTGAAGCTTAAGCATCCACTTTCTTTTATACATAACTGGAGGAAGAGGAACATTTTGTTATATGTAAAACTTTCATCCATGGCAAGCAGAGGTACCATGCTGTTCTCCACTAAGGCACTATACCAGAAGTCCACTCTTATGAGTCTTGACTAGTGCAATTGCAGGAGTAAGAATTACTTTTGAAAGCTTTTTCTTTGTGAGGAGTTTCCTTCTTCGTGGTGTTTGTGTCTGTGGAGAGGCAGCCTGGCCAATGATCAGGGGCATGAGGGATTCAGAGCTCAATTATGGCTTATTCCCCAGGAGATTATCAAATGACCAGGCTAAAGAGGATCTCCCTGTGAAAGAGAGCATCCAGAATGCACTCTCTCCCTCTTCTGCCAGGGAGGAAAACCTAAACAGCACCATTTTGTATAGGCACATACATGAGCATGTTGGCCAAGTCACAGTAGCAGCAAAATCAAGGTTGCAATTTGTCATGCAGTAGCCCACAGGGGAGGCTGTGGGCAGGAAGTTTTTTTTTAACTCCTGATTCACCACTGAGGATTAAAATTTAGACAAGGGAGACATACAGCTGAAGGATGTAAGCTCATACATTACAGACTATACAATCTTGACTACCATGTCCAAAGATATTTAGCTGAAGCAACAAGATGCTGTGGTCTCTCAGAGTCTGGGTCCTGTAACATACATAATATATTTAAGAGAGTCTAACTGTAGAACACCTCAAGTTATGGAGACATATGGAGGTCATCTGCCTTCTTGGGGGCTTAATAAGCAACATACAAAGTGCTTCTAGGCTGCATACATGGCATCCCTGACAATGGGCTCCATGGGCCAAGGTGACCCTTATCCTACTTCCCCAGATACTCATTTAGACACCCCCCCCAGTTCATGACAGACTTTATAAACTCGAAGGCATATGGATTCATATGGTAGACAGCAGTTGGAAGGCATACTCTCCTTATGTATTTCCCAAATATAGGGGCTTCTGGGTCCACATGGTTATCCTACTGTGCACATGACAGCACTAAAAGAAATGCATTCACACACAGGTGAGTATGGCATTGAAAATAATAAGAATAACAAGTAGGACTCTGTGTGCTACAGCAGTAGACAATGGGAACACTCTGATCAAAAATAGTGCTGGGATGTGAGATGCCTACAAACTGGGCCTGGTGCCGTCATCAGGCTCTGTTCCCTAAGCATGCAGTTCCACAGCTAAGATGCTAGGTCCCACCATAGATACAACAACCTGACTTTGAGGGGTTAACCTGTGAGCACTAACGGAGAAAAGACCTAGTGCACCCTCAATCTCCGTCAGATGAAGTGCAAAAAGCTTAGGAAGAGTCCTTTGTCCAGTGTGTTACCACTTAACTCATCTAGTGGGATGACAGACTGCTCTTCAATGGCTGCTCCAGCTACCTGAAAGGGAAATGCATGGTGCTTATACCTTAGGAAGTAACCCTACCCCAAAGATGAATGCCAGGGTACTCCTCTCAAAGGCATCTCAACACCTACAAAAGCAAAAGACAGGTGTGAACTTCAGACTTCCTTACATGAGGATGGTGGCATGGCACACTTAGGACTGTAAAACTAACTTGGAGCTATACTAATCTCTTAATTGGTGTAATCAGTGTCTGCCCCCCCTTTTAACTCTCTAATGGTGCTTTGGTGTACTTCTAGAGAATCATGAGGGACCCTGCCTAGGGCGTCCATGATGTGTACTCTCAAATGCCACAATTTTCTGAGTGTGGATAAAGATCCTATCCTTCCTGCATCTTTAGGTGGCTAGGTCAAAACACTGACACTTTTAGAAGTGTTTTATTTCTTGCTCCGCTTGTAAAGCATTGCGGTAAAATGTTAGTGAGGGTGGCTTGTGATTTGAAGGTCACATGAGCATTTTCATGCCATATCTGTTTTATGCATTCAACATTTGAACTTTTGCATGACGAACACAAAGATCAAGCTTCAAAAAGTGTAAGAATCAAAAAAAGAGATGGGAAGGCTTGCATTCTATGCACCTTCTGCAAAAGATGTCATAAGTGGCTGTAGAGTGCATACATGTCCCTAAACCATAGCATCTTTTTTTTTTTTTTTTTTTGAGAGAGAGAAAGACAGACAGAAATAGCTGTCCTTAGAGAGAAAAGAAACACACTGCAATCACAGACCAAATGAAGAGGGCCAGCATGCAGAGCATAAGGTTACCATACATCAATATTCTTGTTAACTTTACAAAGTTATGTTGTGTCTCCATGTTACACAGGATTCTGCTTCAATACGGGGGGCTTACTACTCATGTTATACATATCTCTGAAAAACCTCACTTATGTTTTAGCTGTACAGTCTACAGTGTAACATATTTTATTTTAAATATGATGGAGATAGGACTGTTTAATATGAGTGCGTGTTATGATGAAGGTGTTTACTTCAGACACAAGGTACAGGATTTGATTCTCACCTTTATAAGAGAAAATTTTCTAGTTTTAAAATGGTCCACAAGGTCAGCTGGCCTAGTTCTTACCTACATACCTATGAAAATAATGAGCCTCATCCATCCACAGTCACAGCTTTTCATTTTAGAGGTAAGATTAAGTCGGGCTTTATATAATCCACAGAAGGCATTCTATAATACACCACGGGCGAGGGTAGCTGAACTAGGAAGGCTGCTGTGTTTTGCTGCTACCTCTCAAAACACACATCTACAGATACCATTTTATTTATACCATCCTTCTGCTTCCTTAATGAATATATGTTTTAATTACTGCAACACTATAAAAGAATCCACTTTTATACATGGTCCTCTCTCTTTTTCTCTGCCTGTCGCAGAAGACATAGGTCACTACTACACAAGATGTGCTCCCTCCCGCTCAATCAAGAGTGCTTCTTGTCAAGCTAGCCACAGACCCTTTTATGCCTTCTAGTTCTTGCAAACTAAAGCACATCCTGGGATTTTCAATCTACACTCAAAAATTATTGTAACAAGATAACAAGAAAAAGCATACTGTTCCTACTTCTGTGAACCCAAGCACTCTACTTACGCAAAAAAAAACAAAAACAAATAAATAAACAAAACACAGTGACATAAAACTCCATGGAAAACATCACCATTAGAAATAAAAGAATGTAAATTTTACTTTACTGTAAAAGAAAACGCACAGCTACAAGTCTTGATTGAGGCACTTCAACAAGCCAAACAGCAGTTAAAGAAATGCAGAATGCATGAAGGGCCGCAGATTTTAATGTAGCAAGACAACAGTGAAAATGAGTGAGAGAAGGCAATGACCCCTTGCCATCAATGTCTGCAATGTAGCTTGCTACTTCTTCATAGTAAGATACAAGCAAGCACTGAAGGACAACTTAAATCAGAGAGAGGTACAGTACATCATCTAACTGTGGTGTTTCTTGAATAAAAATGTTGTTTCAAGACAGAATGTACGTTTCAGAGTTGACCTCCTGAATACTATACTGTGTGAGTGGCTTCACAAATCTTGATGCAAATGACAATATAAGAAAAAAAAAATTCTGGAGGAAGAAGTGCAGCTGTACTGAGAATCCCATTTCAAAACAGTGTGTATAGAAACTGCAAAAATCAAGACTAGTGGCAACATGCACATGTAAACCACACACACAAACAAAACATATTCAGAATTTCTCATTAACCTCTCTTCTCCTATGTCTCTTGGATAACTACAGGAGGACTTCTAATGTAGTGTGTAAAACAAATCTCCATGCTGTTTATACACTCATAGAATAATGCTTTAATATCAATCAAAAGGTTTTCTGCTCATTTATACATTCCCAGACAATCTGTAGTAGCTTCCCAACTGAAATGTGGTGGAGTAGTAGCAGTAACGAAGGGGGATGACGAAGGAGCCACTGCAACTCTCATGGATAGTGAAAGGCATCTTTGCCAAGAGAAAGTTGATCTCCCAACACTGCCAAGACAACAAATGTACTTAACAGTAAAAACATAGTAACAGGAATAACAATCAAAACCACAACTTACCTGAATAATAATGCCTTTGCTCTTGTACTCGGCATGCAGACTTCGGGAAAAGAAATCCACAAATGCCTAGACATATGTATTTGAGAAAAAAAGAAAAAAATCAGCATTTTTAAATGAATATAAAACATCTCTGCTTATTATTCTAACACAGCTTAGTAACTTAAGTTGACAAGGTGGGTATTTACATTCACAATGTTTATACATTTACATTACTGTGAAAAGTAAGCCTGAATTTGCTTATATGTTTCCTGTGCACTGTAATGTACTGGTCTGTAAAATGCTCTTCTTCTGCAAAGCTGGTGCACTTAAAGGTAATAAAATGTGGGTGGCAACATTATTTTAAATTTCTTGAGACCACACATACCTTTGTTGTTTTAATAGTCCAAACGACATCTTGCATGCATTTGTGTGAATCTTTATGAGAACTAGCAAATGCATTTTACACAGAAACAGGTTGGTACATGAAATTACACAAGCGTGATTCCTACTCCTGGGCTTTTGGCTAGTCTATTAACTGGCTCAAGAGTTTACAAGTGCTAGAAGCAGCAGACAAATTTCTGTAGCGAAAGACTAATAAAACTAAGTGATAAGGATAGCCTCAAAACTCTGACATAGTCATGGGTTCCATAGTCATGTAATTCTGACTCATGAGAACCTAAAAAAAGACCAACACCTTTGAGGCCACAAACTTTTCTGCGGCAGAACATACAAGCTCATGCAAAACTACTTAACTCATTGCAAAATCACAAGCGTCATATGTTAGAAACTGTACAACATATTAATACACTTTTATTAACTAGCCATAAGCTTTCACACAACAGTAACAAATTCCTCTCCGAGTGCACGACTGAGAAATGTACAGAAATATGAAAACATATGCTTAATTATATAATTAGCAATATAGCATTGATTTTCCCTCTAGATGTGGAACCTACAGTACAAATATTAATTTCTTCAACAATTGTTGCCAAGAAGTCACTTGTTTTTTTTGAAGTGTTAAGTATATATCGAAACATTGCTTATTTTCATAATTACTAACAGACAACTACGAATATCTCCAGTATAGTGTGATATAAATGGACACTGACAATTAATTTTCATGTCTCCCACTATGGCATTTCACACCATACCCCTCAACAGCATGTAGGTCTCTCAGTTACAAAAATATACACAAATATGAAAATGTGAATAGTAAGTGGCAGTGATTAACTTCTTTACTGCAAAACATCCTAGATTAGCAATCTGAGAATAATTTTATTAACTACTCCATGCCCTTTCCATCCTAGATTAGCAATCTGAGAATAATTTTATTAACTACTCCATGCCCTTTCCATCCTAGATTAGCAATCTGAGAATAATTTTATTAACTACTCCATGCCCTTTCTAATACTGCCTATTGTTAGCTGGTAAGTCACTTAGCTATTTAAAGAAGCAAGACCCCAAAAAGGTCTGAACGCCATAAGGCACTATCATTGTTAATGGGAAGTATAAAAATAAAGGTGCTACAGGCTTGAATGTATGTAATATAAGACTACACAGGCATGCACAATGTGTGAGGCAGTGTGTGCATGTGTGTGTGTGTGTGTGTGTGTGTGTGTGTGTGTGTGTGTGTGTGTGTGTGTGTATGTATGTATGTATATATATATATGATAGATAAATATATACATATATACATATACATATATATATATATATATATATATATATATACACACACATATATATATATATATATATATATATATATATATATAGTTCTGCTATCATCACAGCAGTACACATGGTCCCCATTATATTCACTGTTGTGGAACAGCTGTGGAAAATGTACAATTGTATAAATTGCACTTGCCTTGCCATAAAGTACAGTTTTGTACCTACCATAAATGTAGATGTCCGATAGACATGCAACTGCAGTCATAACATGTGGGTTGTCCTGCCTCAGGCAGCCCTCGGTCGGCCGGATTCCAAAGTCTGGGTCCGACGTCGGCTGATGTCGCATTTCTCTCCGACGTCAGAGCAGCTGGAGTACATAAGCATCAGCCGACGCCATTTTCTTCAGTGTTTCTTGCCCCAGATGCCAGGTGCCCTCCAAGGAAGGCTGTAATCAAATTGGAAGACAAAAACAGGATTCCAAACAAATAAAAGAGCAATAAAACAAATACACCATAACAGATATCCCCAGCTAAGAGTAACAGGGATAGGAGTGGACCCTAGGCATAGAGGGGTATGGAGGGAGGGAAAATCCGACTGCAGTTGCATGTCTATCGGACATCTACATTTATGGTAGGTACAAAACTGTACTATGTCCTTCAAGAATGCAACTGCAGTCATAACATGTGGGTAGAATACCATAGCTTAGCTGGGGGAGGAGGAATGCTCTAGGAAAGAGAAGGTGTGGCAATCAAACCCTGCAGGACTGCCAAAGCAAAGCCTGCTCTGGATCTGGAGTATAGAGGGAGATTGTAGTGTTTGGAGAATGTATGCACGGAGCTCCATGTAGCAGCTTCTAGAATGTCCTTGGTAGGCACCCCTCTTAGGAATGCTGTAGAGGTGGCCGTAGCTCTGGTGGAATGTGGTCTGACATTGGCTGGAACTGTCTTTCCATGAAAGGAATAACAGAATCTGATGCAATGTCCAATCCATTTTGAAATAGTCTGTTTTGAAATTGCTTTTCCTTGGACTGCAGGGGCGTAAGCTACAAAAAGTTGTTTAGACTTCCTACTGGCCTTGGTTCTGTCCAGGTAGTAACGAAGTTGTCTGTGAATTTCCAAGGTATGCAACAGTCTTTCCCCCCTTATTCTCAGGATTGGAGAAGAAAGCAGGCAGATTAATTGCTTGATTTAAAGAAACCCTAGAAACTACCTTTGGCATAAAAGTAGGGTTGGTCCTTAATGAAACCCTGTCTCTGTGAAAAATAATAAAGGGAGGTATTGCCATTAGGGCCTGTAGCTCCGAAACCCTTCTTGCTGAGGTAATTGCCAACAGGAAAGCTGTCTTCCATGAGAGAAATTGCAAGTCAACTGTAGCTGCTGGCTCAAATGGAGGTAGAGTCAGTTTTTCTAGGACAAAATTGAGGTCCCAGGCTGGCACTGGGGCCTTTCTTGGTGGCTTAATGTTCTTGATTCCCCTGAGGAATTGCCTTAGTAAAGGGTGTGAAAAAAACAGGAGGATCAGTGTTGTATCTAGCTGAAATAGCAGATGCATGTATCTTTATGGAAGAGTATGAGAGGCCGTTCTTTAACATATCTGCCAAATATTCCAAGATGAGTGGGATGTTCAACAATGATGCATCATGTCCCTTGCTGGTATTCCAATTGCTGAATCTTTTCCACTTTGCTAAGTAAACCTTTCTGGTGGATGGTCTTCGAGCTTCTGTTAGTATCCGCTGAACTTCCTTGGAGAGAGATAGGCTGAAGTTATTTATGGGATCTCCCAGGCTGTTAGCTGCAGTGTCTGAAGATTTGGATGCACTGTTTCGAAATTGTGTTGAGTCAAAAGTAGAGGCCATTGGGGAAGGGCCCACCTCCTGGTGTGACATAGGCTCCGTAGTAGTGGGTACCAGTGTTGTCTTGGCCAGTCCGGAGCTATTATGATTCCCTTGGGTCTCTCTGCTTTGATCTTTAGTAATACTGAGGTCATCAGTGGCAGAGGTGGGAATGCATAGATTGTTAGGGAGTTCCAGTTGAATGAGAGGGCATCTATTTTCCAAGCTTTTGGATGGTATGTCCTTGTGCAGAATTTTGGTAGAAGATGGTTGAGGTGAGAGGCAAATAGGTCCACTTCTGGCTTCCCCCATGTCGAAGTGAGTTGTCTGAAGGCCTTCGAATGTAACCTCCACTCATGTGGATCTGTGAAATTCCTGCTTAGGCTGTCCGCCAAGACATTGTCTTTTCCTGGAACAAACTGGGATTGTAACTGGATGTTTAGGCTCAGTGATTTCTCCCAAAGATGCATTGTCAGTCTGCAAAGGGGGTAAGAGTGGGTGCCCCCTTGCTTGTTTATGTACCACATCACAGTGGTGTTGTCTGTCCGTATCAGTAAATGGCCTTGCTGGAGTTGGTGTTGAAAGGACTCTATGGCATGCATTACTGCCAGCATTTCCTTTTGGTTTATATGCAGATGCGTTTCCTTTGGAGTCCATTGTCCTTGTATACACCTGCCTTCCATGTGCGCCCCCCATCCAAGGTCTGAGGCGTCTGTGGTCATGGTCTGTGTTATCTGTGGTTTTTTGAATGACATACCTGTGTTTGCCTGGCTCACCGAGGCCCACCATAGGAATTCCTTTTGTAGGCATGGAATGAGCGGTATGATTGTCTCCAAGTTGTTGCTGTGTTGAGACCAAATGCTTTTTAGGTACCATTGAAGCTTTCTCATGTGTAGTCTTGCTAATGGAACCAGGAGAATGCAGGATGCCATGTAACCCAGGGCCTGTAGGAATCTCCTTGCAGTCATCTGGGTGAGTTTTGCTAAACCTTTGAAGTAATGAGAACTTCTCTTGCTTGTCTTCTGTCAGGTAAGCCATCTGAGAGGATGTGTCTAGCTTGGCTCCTAAGAAGATTATTTGCTGGGATGGCTGCAGTCTTGACTTTTGGAAGTTGACTGTGTATCCCACAGCTTGAAGTAATCGTATGACATAATCCAGGTTTTTTGTCAACATCAATTTGTCGTCCGCTTGTATGAGGCAGTCGTCCAGGTATGGGTAAATTTGTATCCCCTGGAGCCTGCAATGAGCAATTACTGAAGCCAGGCATTTTGTGAATACTCTGGGCGCAGTAGATAAGCCAAATGGCAATGCTGAGAATTGATAATGCTCTGGCCCTGCAAGAAATCTGAGTTATCTTCTGCAGCTGTGTCTGATAGGGACATGCAGGTATGCCTCCTTGAGGTCCAGAGTAATCAGCCAAGACCCCTTGCCCAGCATGGGAAGGAGTTGCTGTAAAGTCAGCATTTTGAACTTTGGCACTATGAGAAAGGTGTTTAATGCGGACAAGTCCAGTATTGGTCTCCATTGAGATTCTTTTCTTGGAACAAGGAACAGTCTTGAGTAAAACCCCTGATCTTGTTCTTGTTGTGGAACTCTTTCTATTGCTTTCATCCGAGTCAGCAGAGTGATTTGCTTGATAGCCTCTGCCCTCTGGTGTTGTGGTAGGTTTGGCATGCCTTGTTTTCTTGGTAAGGTATGAAAATGAAACCTGTACCCTCGGTCTATAATGTCCAAAATCCATTTGTCCTTTGTCAGTCTGTGCCAATTTTCTGCAAACAGAGATAATTTCCCACCCAAGGGAGCTTCTATTTGTTCCCTCGTAGGCGGTAGTAGAGGAAAGTCATTGAGATTATGGTTGTGGGGCAGGTGAAACCCCAAGGCCACTTCTTTGGTTTCCTGGCTGCCATTGTTGTCCCCTGTAAGGGCCTCTGTATTGGCCTCTTCCTCGGCCACGTCTGTTCTTACCCCTTTGAAACTTTTCTGGATTAGGAAAGGACCAGTTTTTTGAAGGCCAATTCCTACTGAATCTGGGGGGTTGAACCTGGAGGAAATCTTTCACCGTCTGAACTGATTTTGCTTTTTCTTGATGGTCTTTAACACATCCTTAGCATTCGCACCAAAAAGCTTGTTCTTTTCCAAAGGTGCATCCAGAAGTTTTGCTTTTACATGATCTGGTAGAGGTTGATCTTTTAACCAAGCATGTCTACGGATGACTGCCCCTGTCATAGCTGCCCTACATGAAGCTTCCAGTGCATCATATCCACACTGCAGGAAGTGATTGCTAACTTGCTGAGTGTTATGTACAGCTTCCTGCAAAGTCTTCCTGTCTAAAGGATCAGGAGTGGCTAATGTTTTTTGTAAATCTTCTAACAGATAATCCTGATATTGTAACATATGAAAAAGGCAATTTAAAGCTCTCATAGATAAGGTAGTGGATGTGTAAACCTTTTGCCCCATCTCTAATGACCTAGCTTCCCTGTTGGAGGGCAAAGGATTTTTAGAGGTGGAGGCTGAAACTCCTTTAGGCCCCTGTGAAATAGTTTCCAAATCAGCAGTATGGGCCCTGAATAAATGGGAATGTGTTTCTGGGACCCTGTAATACCTGTCTGGCTTGGCTGGAGCAGGAGGAAGGGAATCAGGGGAAGCACTAGAATCAGAATACAAATCATCCAGAACATCAAGTACAGGAGGAATAGCTAAGGGCCTGTGCTGGGGCTTCTTAAGGAAAGTCCTAAGGCGTTTCCTAGAATCAGAATATTCCTGACCTTGCCACTTGAAATGTTCCCTCATGGAGTGCAGCACTTTCCCAAAAGAAATATCCTCAGGAGGGGAGGCCGAGGGGATGGAATCTTCTGCATCCGAGTCCTCATAGGTCTGGAAGAGCTCTTCCTGGCTATCAGAGTGGACAGAGCCCTCAGAATCTTCATCTGAAGGAGTAGGGTCAGAGGGTTCAACCCGGGGCCTTTTTTCAGAAGGAGGCTGGGATCCTCTCTCAGGATGGGCCTGTGAACCTCTAATCATGGAAATTAAATCAGCAGCCATGGACATAATTTGTGTCTCTGGAGTAGGCTGAGGTAAGGATTTAGAAGTAATATGCTTTGTTTTGCTGGCTGCCTTAGCCCTAGTGTAGGCCTTAATAGACATGGCCATGGGGGGCCTGGCAGCTCCACGTGCAGGAGTGACCTTGTCTACAGCAATGGTCTCGGGCATTTCCTCGGTTTCGGTATCCGGAGGAAAATCGATAACTGGCGTCAGAGTAATGTCTGGAATCGGAGTCGTCGGTAATGCAGTCTCTTCGGTTCGGAGCGGTGGAGAGACCGTCTCAGAGGGAACCGGAGCACTCGCGCTAGGTTTTGGCGTGGAGTCGGAAGTAGACGCGGGCCGAGGATGTCGGTCCTGGTCTTTGCGCTTTTTGGGAGTTTGCGATGTCGGAAGATCCGATGGCATGGTGTAAGCAAATTTATCGCCGAAAAAATCTTCAGCGAACTCCGCCCGGCGCCTGAGAGTGCGCTTGTTGAAGTGAGCACAGGCTACACAGGCCGAGACGTCGTGGTCTGGGCCAAGGCAAGGGAGACAGTAAGAGTGGAAATCCTTATGAGGTATTTGTTTACCACAAGAAAGACAATTGTTAACTTTTTCAGTAATTTCTGATATCGGCTGAGGCAAGAAAAGGTCCCCAACGGGGTACTTAGCTTTTTTGATGACTTCGGTATCGAAGAATACAGGAGCTGACCGACCGGCACTTGTGAACTGCTTCTGCTTCGGGCACCGCGCGGCAAGAAAGACTGAAGAAAATGGCGTCGGCTGATGCTTATGTACTCCAGCCGCTCTGACGTCGGAGAGAAATGCGACATCAGCCGACGTCGGACCCAGACTTTGGAATCCGGCCAACCGAGGGCTGCCTGAGGCAGGACAACCCACATGTTATGACTGCAGTTGCATTCTTGAAGGACATCAGCAGCTGCTCAAATTCCTCATTGCTGCAGTAGCCTTTTGGCTACATAGGTTGCATCCTGCCTAGGATACAACAAATGACCAGCTTCACAAAGCTCTAGATACTTCCCATACCTTCACTCTTACTTCTGATTGGTCAGCCTAAGGAAAGGAAATCAGCAGTTATAGTAGGACTTTCTTACCCATACAGATAGCAGAGCATGTTCATCCTAAAAGATATAAACAGGAACAAATAATTGTATATTCCAGCAACCAACTATACACAGAAGTAGGAGTTGGTAGGATGTTGCAGCTACTGCAGCAATGAGGAATTTGAACATCTACTACAATGATAACTGCAACTTACACAAAGTACAGTTGTGTACACTTACCGTAAATGTAGATGCTCGAGTGTATTCACTGTTGCAGTCATTACATTTGGGTAATCTGCTGGCAGGTTGCCCTCAGTCAGCCTGAATATCAAAGTCTTGGGTCCTGTGTCGGTTGCTGTCTCCTCTTCCATAACATCAGGTCGTCAGGGGTATAAAACATGCAACCGATGCCAAAGCCATTTTATTCAGTTTTTCTTGCCCCAGAGGTCAGGTGCCCCCCAAATGTAGAGCAAAAAAAAATATATATATATATAAACAGAAATATATGTAAATGCACTTTTAGCAACATTAACTTTACCTTCATCTAAAAGCAAATACACCACAAAGACTTTAGAATACAGTGAAGGAAAGAGTAGTTATAGAAAAGGGGGATGGCGGGTGGGTAACCCGGACTGCAACAGTGAATGCACTCTAGCATCTACATTTATGGTAAGTGTACACAACTGTACTATGTTCTTCATGTTTCACTGTTGCAGTCATTACATTTGGGTAGAATCCCAAAGCTATGGATGGGAGGATGGAACTAAATAGCATTAGGAGCGGCTATAAGGCCCTGCAGAACAGCAGTAGCAAAGCCTGCCCTAGATTTGGAGAAGAGAGGCAAATGATAATGCTTTGTGAAGGTATGGACAGAGCTCCAAGTAGCAGCTTCTAGAATGTCTTTGGTTGGAACACCTCTGAGAAAAGCTGCTGATGTAGAGGCAGCCCTGGTGGAATGTGACCTGATCACCTTGGGCAAAGGTTTACCATGGTGCAAGTAGGAGAAACAAATGCAGTAGCTTATCCACTTAGAAATAGTCTGCTTTGATATAGCCTCCCCCTCTGATCCTGCAGCAAATGCCACCAGTAGTTGCTCAGATTTTCTTTGAGATTTGGTCCTGTTAAGTAGAATCTTTGTTGTCTGTGTACGTCCAATGAATGCAGAATCCACTCCCCCTTGTTCTGCAGATTTGGGTAAAATGTTGTCAGGTGAATTGTTTGGTTAAGAGCCACACTGGATACCACCTTAGGCATAAAGGAAGGATTGGTCCTGAGGGGCACCCTGTCCGGGTAAAATGTAATAAAAGGCTCCACAGCCATGAGAGCCTGTAGTGCTGAAACCCTTCTTGCTGAAGTGATTGCCAAGATGAAAGCTGTTTTCCAAGATAAAAATGTTATATCCGCAGTAGCTGCTGGTTCAAAAGGAGGCAGGGTGAGTTTTTTCCAGCACAAAATTGAGGTTCCATGCAGGAGTTGGTGATCTTCTGTGAGGCCTTGCATTTTTGGCCCCTCTAAGATACTGTTTAAACAGAGAATGAGAAAAGAGGGGAGGCTCCATGTTGTAATGAGCCGAGATGGCAGAGGCATGGATTTTTATTGAAGAAAAAGGTAGGCCTTTGTCAAGCATCTCAGTCAAATATTGTAAAATCTGAGGGAAATTGGGCTTTGCTGTGTCTGTTCCTTGTGCTTGGTTCTAAGCACAGAATCTCTTCCATTTATCAACATAAGATTTTCTGTTACTAGGCCTTCTGGCTTCCAAAATGACATCCATCACAGATTTACTGAGAGGTATTGTTTGAATAATTAAATGATCAGCCATGCTGCAAGGTTCAGAGTTTGGAGCTGAGTGTGCAGAATTTGATTTTTCTGCTGAGACAGTATATGAGGTATTTGAGGCAAGTACCAAGGAGGGAGTTGAGACATATTGCTTAGAATTGGGTAGCAGTGCTGGCGAGGTCAGTCTGGAGCAATGAGGATAATGTCTGACCTTTAGTAAGACCTTGGAGAGATGAGGCAGAGGGGGGAAGGCATACACTGATAGGGTTTTCCAACTGAAGGATAGGGCATCCACTTTCCATGCTCATCTGTGATAGGTCCTTGTGCAGAATTTGTCCAGTTGATAATTTTGGGGAGAGTCAAATAGATCTATGTCTGGGATCCCCCATTTCTGTGTTAACATGCTGAAGATTTGTGGATCCAGTTTCCACTCGTGCAGGTCCATAAGATTTCTGCTTAGGTCGTCTGCCAGAGTATTTTGTTTTTCTGGCAGGAATTGAGCTTGAAGATGTATTTGGTAAGTCAAAGCTGTGTTCCACAATGCCATGGCTAGTCTGCAAAAGGGGTAGGAATGTGTACCCCCTTGCTTATGTACCACATAACCGTGGTGTTGTCCGTCTTTATCAGTAGTTGTCCTGGATGAAGTAAGTCCTTGAAGGCTGGCAGTGCATTGTGAACAGCTAGCATCTCTTTCTGGTTGATATGCAGATGCATTAGTTTTGGGCTCCATTTTTCCTGAATGCAAATCCCTGCCAGGTGGGCCCCCCGAGCATAGTCTGATGCGTCTGTAGTTAGGGTTTGGGTAGCAGGGGGTAGAGTGAATGACAGTCCCTTGTTTTGGTGACATCTCTCTGCCCACCAAAGAAACTCCTGTTGTAGGCAGGGAATGAGAGGAATCATGGTTTCCAAACTATGACAGTATTGACTCCATAAACTTTTTAGATACCATTAAAGTTTCCTCATATGCAGTCTCGCATATGGAATTACTGGAATGCAGGATGCCATGAACCCCAAAGCCTGCAGAATTTATCTTGCAGATAACTGGGGTTTTGTTGCCATTTGTTTGAAGTACATTGTCAGTTGCCTTTGTTTGTCTGGCGTAAGGTAAGAATGTGAGCACTCCAAAGGACACCAACTTTAACCACAAACAGTTAAGCGCTTTCTTCTCCACTACAGAGACTTCCTCAGTCACAGCCTCAACCAACCAAGTTAAATACACCCATAAATTATTCAATTAAGCAACAATTAAAATCCTTAAAGCAATATCAAACTTCCAATATTAACATGATTCACAACATTTTTTTAAAAAGGTTTAAACAAAATGTTACATTATCTTGTGTTAAAAATGTATTATTAATTCCTATGGGAGGGCAAAGCTATACTAACTTTTCTAGTGGATTTTTGAATCAATTGAAAGAAAACCAATTTTCTTTTGGTGGTAATGGAGAACATGTTGCTTCTGAACAACAGTCCAATTTAGGTGAGAAGCTGAAACATTTTGAAAAAGATTTGCTGGTGTTTAAAAAACTGCAACTTGAGAATGCATATTTAAATAAGAACATTGAATTAAAACAGGTGCCCCGTGGTTTAAGAATGTGGAGATATCCCAATGGGGTAAAGGCCAATAAGGACTTTTTAAATGATGTGCATTCATTATTTGATAGGGTGGGACTTGATCTTATGGCCCTAATGATTAAATACAACAGAATTAAAATGGATAACATTGTAAAAGAATTAGAGGGTTTGGACCATTCCATTAAGGCTGACAATGAGTTTAATAATGGAAAAAACCTTCCTTTATATCAAAACATTCACATTCAAATCAATTCCATCTGTAACACAATTTATGGGCGGAAAGAGAATAAGTTAAAGAGAGATATAAAAGAATATTTGCAGGATCGTGTGCATCCCTTTTCCAGAGGGTTTGACCAGCAAGGGGGGGGGGGGGGAGTTTGGATGCCGATAACAAAAAGAAAGTGACGAGTGAAGAAGCCAATCGCCAGCGAAGGAATTTGCAAAGTTCATATTCAGCAGTTACCCAAGAAGAAGTGAGGTGATCGAATCGCCTTAGACACAAGGGAAGTACAACGAATGCTTCTTCATCTTCCTTTTCGCATTCTGGTAGGGGTCACCAACAAGAGTTGATACAGGGGGTGAGGCCAAAAGGCCCAAGGATAAAAAACTAGTAAAACATGGCAAAAATCTGGTGCCAAAACCTTTGGTTTCCTTGAGTTGCAGTGGTGGTAATATTGAGCGTATGGCTCCAACTGAGGACATTAATAAGGAACTAAACACTGGAGTGGTTCACACAAATGGTAAACCTGCCAAACTTGAAGGTTCTGTTTTTGACATGAATATTGCTGCTATTAATACCGTTAACAACATGGGTACAGCATTTGAATTGTCGAATTATGTGTTGGACTATCCATTAAATGGGGGGGATTGTACACATTACGAAGTGACTAAAAATCCTGATACATACAATGCTGAATTAAATGCAATGGGAAATGCTAATGTTCAAATGTATAGCGATTTACCTAATGCTAATTTTGATAGGGGGGCTATGGTGTGTGGGACTTTTGTTGGTTGTGTTAACAATATTGATTGTGCTACCTACGGCATTGAGAATGAACAAAGAGACAGTAAGAATAGGGGCGATGGTAGTCCCATGCAAGTGGACCCTGACCTAGATGGTTGGGAGGTTGGACACAAAAAGTTTGGGAAGAAAAACAGAAGGGTGGTTATCAGGAGATTAATAACACGCTTATGGAATTATCTATTTATTTCGACACTAGCCAGGAGATTTTGTCCGACATTACCATTGGAAATAATTGAAATGTTATAGAACAGGTTTTTAATGAGCCTGGTTTGGCTACTGGCGATGAAACAAGTAGGTATTATATGGCAGTAACTAAAAGCACTAATAACCAGGGTGATGAAATGTTAAATATACTGGTGGATTGTTTGGATAAACAGCTTAAATTTAACATGGTGGGCCCCGAGATAGTGATCAATACCAAAGGGGATTTTAAAATTTATATTTATTCAAAAATGGAAATCAATGTGGAGCATGCCGATTTTTTGGCAAAAGGATTCACATTTGTCCCATGTAGAAAAGGAAACCTGGTGGAGTCCCTTATTGATTTAAAGAAATATACAAGAAAATTAATTTTAAAAACTTGGTTCATGTATGACACAAACAAGGGGGGACAATTAAAAGGAAAATGTAAAAAGCCTAGTATTTTTAATCCGCCTTTAAATAAAATGGTGGAATTGTTTGAAAAAAAGTTGTGGAAAAGGTACAGGTATAATACGCAGGCTGATTATTCAAATTTAACAGAAGAAGAAAAGCAAATCATGCTTCATTTAGTCAAAGACCCCACCATTAGATTTATGGAGCCTGACAAAGGCAGTGGGGTGGTGGTCATGGAGAGAGATGATTATTTGGATGGCATGAGTAATATATTAATGGAGGATTCATACCTAGAAAGTTCCTTTAATGAAATTATGGTGGCATACAGAAATATTGATTTGGCATTGGATAACATGGGCTTCCAAGGCCAGATCGATGTGGACGAGTTCCATTATCTCAAAAAATGAGTATCCTTGGGTGCCAAACATATCTGGCACACCTAAGATACACAGAGGGTTGGTTAATGTGAAATTTCAGCCCATAGTGGATGGTAAAAGAAGCAAAACATTTGGATGTATTAATGCAAAAGGCTTTGTCTTTCTTTGATTATATTAGTAAGGACTCCTGGCATTTCATTAATAAGTTAAATGGTATTGAACTAGTAAACAAAGTCTTTTTGGTTACTATTGATGTAGTAAACTTGTTTTCAGTTATTCCCCAAGATACAGGGACAATTTGGTTGGAAAAACAGCTTCACAAAACTAAAATGTTTGATCAAGATGAGATCAATAAAATAATTGTTTTAATGGATTTAGTGTTACAAAACAACTATCTGTAGTTTGAAGGGACATATTATAAACAAGTTAAAGGAGTAGCAATGGGGGGCGCTTGTGCCCCCCATTTTTGCTAATCTTACAATGTTATACTGGGAACAGGAGTACTTATTCAACAGCCAGTATAAGGACCATATTATACACTATACCAGATTCCTGGACGACTTTTTCCTGATTTGGAAAGGGACAGAGGACAGCCTTAAGGGATTTTTAGTATATATTAATAGAACTGTAGAGTTTTTCAAATTCACCTTTGAATATAACGAGCATATTGTTTATTTAGACATTGATTTAACCATTGATTATGCCCAGAAATTTTTTTTTTTTTTTTTTAACTAAAACACATAGGAAAAAAACCTTTTCCAATTCGTACTTAGATTATGGGAGTTGCCACCCCGAATATCAGAAAAAAGGAGTGGTAAAAGGCCAATTGATAAGGGCAGCAAGGATGGTTAGCTCAGAAGCTGATTTTTTTGATTGAGTTGGATTTTATCTGAAAAATGTTCAAGCAAAGGGGATATCCTGGCTGGCTTCTGGAAAATTTAACTAAAGAGGTCATTTTTAAGCGCAGGCATGGGGTATATAAACCAATTTTGGGTTTTGGATTTACTAGAAATACTAGTTGTAGGAAATTAAAGGATGATTTTAACTTGTCTTTAGTGCTTACATATAATGGGATGGCTAACTCCATCACTGAGGTGTTAAATGACCATTGGCAAATTTTGAAGTGTGATGCAGGTATAGGTTCTAAACTTGGAAAACACCCCAAGCATGTTTTTAGAAGAGATAAATGTATTAAGAACATTCTTGAGGGGGTGAGACCTACATGCATGACAGATATAAGAGTGAGGAATTTCAAATGTAATGCCTGCCCTTTTTGTCCACACATCTGAAACTGGGGACCATGTGAAAATTAATGGACGAAGGTTGCATATTGGGGGTCACTACAATTGTAACAGCAAACGGGTGATTTAGATGACTAAATGTCAGACATATATCATTTTCTATATAGGAAAAACTAGTAGGAAATTGAAAATCAGAATGGGAGAACATTTAGGTGACATGAGGCATGGTAGGGTAACCAGTGCTCTATATAGGCACATAAGTGAACATACTACACATTACTTTAAATTTTTGGTCTTGCAACACCTCAATGAGGATGAAAAAGGGGGTATTTTGGATGTATTGGAATTAAAATGGCAATTGTTTATGGATGCCTCTAGATTTCCAGGCATTAATGAAACCATTAGCATTGTCAATATTCTTAAACTTGATCAAATTTCAGGTTAGTTATTTGGAGAACTTACTTTTTAGAATTTATTTTGGGTTGTTAATTTATGTAAATACATTTTTAACACAAGATAATGTAACATTTTGTTTAAAATTGTTTTTAACATATATTTTTTAAAAAATGTGGTGAATCATGTTAATATTGGAAGTTTGATATTGCTTTGAGGATTTTAGTTGTTGCTTAATTGAATGATTTATGGGTGTATTTAACTTGGTTGGGTGAGGTTGTGATTTTTGTTCTGAGGAAGTCTCTATAGTGGAGAGGAAAGTGCTTAACTGTTTGTGATTAAAGTTGGTGTCCTTTGGAGTGCTCACATTCTTCTGGTTATTCTGTGGTTTGCTGAGTTCTAGTTCTACTGGCGTAAGGTAAGCCATCTGGGCAGTTGTATTCAAGCTTGCACCCAGGAATGTAATTATTTGAGAGGGTACCAGTTGGGATTTCTTTTAGTTTATTGTGTACCCTAGGCATATTAGAAGCCTTTTTACAAACGCCAGATGTTAAAGAAGAGTGTCCTTGTCCTCTGCTTGAATGAGACAGTCACCCAGATTAGGATAAATTTGTATACTTCTTTGTCTGCAGAATGCAATTACTGGTGCCAGGCACTTTGTAAAGACACTGAGCACAGTAGATGAGCCAAAGGGCAGTGCAGAGAATTGGCAATACAAAAAACCTGCCGTGAAGGAGAGGTATCTTCTTCTGCACGATTCCCTTATTGGCATATGCAGGTATGCCTCTTTTAAGTCTAGAGTCACTAACCAAACATTCCTGCCCAGCCTAAGCAGTAGCGGTTGTAAAGTCAGCATTTTGAATTTTGGAATGTCCAGGAACGTGTTCAAAATCGATAAGTCCAGTATTAGACGCCAGGCATGGTCTTTTCTGGGTACCAGGAAAAGTCGTGAATAAAAACCTTGTCCTTTTTCCTTTTCTGGTACTGGTTGAATAGCCCCCATATCCATGAGGGACATAACTTGTTTCTGAGCCTCTGCCCATTGATTTTGTGGCAGATCTGGCCAACCGTTTGGAATTGGCAAAGTATGGAAATTAAATCTGTACCCCTGGGATACTATGTTTAATACCCACTAGTCCTGGGTAATTAACTGCCAATTTTGAGCATGAAGTGCTAATTTTCCCCCCAAGGGGGCTGCCAAAAGTTAAGTGCTTGGTGAAGGTAGAGGGAAGTCATTGAGACTGCTTACTTTAAGGTTGTGCTTTGTTTTTTCCAGATTTGGAGGTGGAGGCACCCCATTGCTTTGACCTGTAAGAATGCTAAGATTGGTATCTAGAGCCTTTTGAGCACCTGGATTTGCCTTGAGAGGCTTTGTTGGACACAGGAAAGGACCAGCTTTTAGTAGGCCAGTGCCCACTGAATCTGGGTGGCTGCACTTGTAATAAATCTTTTACAGTTTGCATAGATTTAGCTTTGTCTTCCATTTTCTTTAAAACCTCTTCTGCCTTACTACCAAACAGAGCATCATGGTGCAAGGGGGCATCCAACAATTTAGCTTTAACATGATCAGGCAAATTTTGCTCCTTGAGCCAGGCATGCCTTCTAATCACAGATCCAGTAACTGCGGCCCTGCAAGAGGCCTCCAAGGAATCAAAACCACATTGCAAAGTATGCTTTCCAACCTGTTCTGCTGAATGCAATAATTCCTGTAATTCTTTATTTGCCATACAATCAGAAATCAACATCATTTTCTGTTTCAATAAGCCCAAAACATGCTGTTGATATTTAAGCATATGAAACTGGCAGTTTAAGGCCTAATTGCCAATGTTGCAGACGTATAAACCTTCTTTCCCTATCTATCCAGCACCCTGGAATCTCTATCAGAGAGGGTAGGGTTTTTGTCTGTAGAGGCCTTTACACCTTTGGGACCCTGTGAGATAGTTTCCAGATCAGCAGCAGGATTTTTGAATAGAAATTTGTGGAAGTCAGGAACCCTGTAATATCTGTCTGGCGGAGCCGGAGGGTAGGGAATCAGGAGCCATGCTTGATTCCGAAAACACATCTACAATATCTAATACAGGAGGGTATTGCCAAAGGCCGATGCTGAGGAAGGAGGAGGAAATCCTTAAGCCTCTTTTTTGATTTAGAGAAATCCTGACTCTCCCAGTGAAAATGTTCCCTTAAAGTATGCAAGGTTTCTACAAAAGAATAATCCTGAGTAGGAGATTCAGATGGGATGGATTCTTCTGCATCAGAATCTTCATAGGTGGAATAGAAAATTCCTGATCAGAAGAGGAATCAGAAGAAATGGAAAACTGATCTGAAGATTCATAATCAGTGCCTTGCCTAGGCCTCTTAACAGGGGGGTTGGGAACCCCTGATCAAGGTAATTAAGTCCTCAGCCATTTTGATCATCTGTTTTTTAGGCATAGGGCCCTGAGCACGTGGCTCACGCATCGTTTTTTTAGACATAGATGTTTTTGATCTTGTTTTTGAGGCTGGCGTCGGTTTTACATAAAAATGTTGAGGCCTGAAAACACCCTCAGAAGCCGATGCCTGCTTAGTGGCTCCGGACCCATCCGAGGGAGAGACATCCGCAGGTTCAATACTCAGAATCTCGCTGCATACCGGACTCCACATGGGTCTCGGTAGAAACCTGCGACTCAAAAGTAGCGGGTATCAGGGGCTGCGAAAGCGCCTCACTGAGTACCGTCGAACCGGCGACTGGCTTAGAAGTTTCTTCGTCGATTTTGGACCTCAACGGTCTGTCTCTGTCTTTCTTTGCATTTTTTGTGAAGTCCGGTAGTCGGATTGCTAACCGACGACATTTCAGGGTAATTAAATCTGGATCCAAAATATTTAGAAGCAAAAATATACAGACGCTTAATAGTGCATTGGTTAAATCTAGCACAAAACCGACAGCAAGGCACTTTATGATATGGGTCTAGACAAGGAATACAGTACAAATGAAAATCCTTATCAGGTATTTGCTTCCCACAAGTAATGCAATTATTAACTTTTACTGACATCTGTAAGGAGCAAGAAAAAGTTTCCCCAATGGGGTACTTAGCTTTAGTTGAAGACTTCAGTTCTGAAACTCGAATGTGAAAATTTCAGGAGTCGGCCGACCGGCACTTGCGAACTGCTTCTGCTTCGGGCACCGCTCGGCAAGAAAGACTGAATAATACGGTGTCGGCTGCATGTTTTATACCCCTGACGACCTGACGTCATGGAAGAGGAGAAAGCAACCGACGCAGGACCCAAGACTTTGTTATTCAGGCTGACTGAGGGCAACCTGCCAGCAGATTACCCAAATGTAACGACTGCAACAGTGAAACACGAAGAATATCTGTACTATACTCAGATCCTAAGTGCAACAGAATTCTTTTTGGTAATATGGGTTGATTACCAAAACCTATCCAACCTGGAAAGAGGAAGGAAGCGATTCCAGAAGCCCCTGGAGAATGGTCCTAGCAAAGCCAGTTTTGGACCTAGAAAAAGAATTCCATTTGTAAAAATATATACAGAGAAGGCCATTGCTGCCTCAAGAATGTTTCTATAGTCCACCCTTTTCCAATATGCCATAATAGAGGGCAAGCCTCTAATAGAACATGCTCTTATATTACCTGAAATTTATCCACAGTCTCTCAGTGATGTTTTTGTCTTCCTGAATAAACTACCAGTGTCAGCAAACCAGCTCTCTATTAGGCAAAAAAATACCCCCTTCCCTACATACAGAGGACACTAGCATCAAGTGTTTGTCAGTGTATGTTTGACAATATCACAAGCACTATTTCATAGTAGAACTATGTCGGTTATCTATACAGTGATCTACTGCATATTAAATAGCTATGACAACAACACAACTACCATTTTCATTGCTCTGTTAGAGGGTGACACTTTCTCCGTAAATTACTTGCCTTCTTTTTTTTTCTATCATTATAGTTATCAACTAAGCTCCATCTCCACCTTGCCCCATTCCTCTACAAAATAGCTTCAGAAGTAAACCACCTAAACAGACATACCCCCTTTTAATATCTTACATTCCCTTAAGAGTGACAGTGCTCTACTTTTTTCTCCCTTGGCTTACCTATCTGGCTATTAGTACATACATTTTGCAGATATAATTTATGTTATATCTTTCTCCTTTAACCACTGTTGTGAACCATTTCCTACATGCTCCATTCTCTCTCTCTCATGCCTTCTACCAATATCCTAATCTCTATGCATTACAGTACTCACACCTACTTGTCAGAATTTCCTTGCAAACAGTGTCTCTACTAATTGTTTTTCTTTTTTCTTCCACTGCATTCTAGCTGCAAGTGGGATCACCATCCTTTCTGCCCTCCCCAATCTTGTTTTCCCTCATTGTCTTTCTCATCAGGTGTCTGTATCCCTATTCAGCTTCAGCCCTTGGTTGGAGCCATTATTGAAATCAGTTCAGCTCTTCTTCCCTAAATTACCCGCCCTCTATAGTGAAAAGTGCAAGTTTTCATTTTCACATACCAGCTGCATCTGTTTTAATAAGGTGCATTATCTGGATTTTTAATATAATGTCATATTGCTTGCATTCAATTCTTAATATTAGAGCTGTTCATTATGTTTAAATGTTAGTGTGCGACTCTAACAGTAATGTTACTACTACTGAAAATCATCCAGTAAGTGCTTTCTTTTTATCAAAAGCAACGTAATCAGCTGTATATGTTTAAGCACTACTGTCTGACTTTGTCCTTTTTCTCTATAGTCGTCATCCTTGGTCATTACTAATACGAGATCACTGATGACAGCAATGTTTCGGTGCGTCTCAAATTAAGCCTCTAAATTTTAACTGATGAGCCAGTGGTATACTCTCGTCTTGAAACGCGTTCTCGTTGAATTAATACATGTTGAAGTTGAGGCATGGACTTGAAAATTTTAAAGTGAACGCTGAGTGAAACACCTAATTTCCATTTAGTTGTTTGTAATCCGATTGCAAATGTTAATAAACATCTGCTTTGGTGTCTTTAGCAACTACTGTTAGTAACTATGATTACGTAGATTAGCAGCAGAAGCTAATTAAAACAGGTTTTTGGAGTTGTTTCAGACAGTGACAAACCAATTACTTTCTGGAGAGAAAGCTTTTCAATGCAATATAAATGTGCTATTTTGTAAATAGCATTACAAATATGTAATGGTCTATCATACACTATTTGTAAAATAAAGTACATATAGCACATTGCTTGTGGTAAATCAAGAGTAGATTTCAAACATATCATGGAGAATTAAAATCTCTTCTATGCAGACATTGGAATAACAGGATGTTAACAGTTTTCCTAGGTGTTCGTTTTGTTATGGGGCCTGGTCTCTAAACCCATCTTCTATGCACTTTTTATGTTATGCAACTGCCAAATGTGATTTAGAAGTGACCTGCACATTCGTTTTTATGGTTTCCATTTAGTTTTTCCACTCATGACCTAGCCAGTCATAACCTGTCTGGTCATTTAACACTGATTTTCAGTGTTTTTCCTACGCATTTCTCTCCTCAGCAACTCTTTCCCTCTTCTTTTTTTCTAGCCACTATCATTAAGCATCAACAAGACTTCCACAGTCTCTCATTGTTTTTTTTTCACCTTCAGTCAGACTACTAATGTACCAGCTCTCTATTAGGCAAGAGAATAGCCCCTCCCTAAACAAAAAGAACTCCTGCATCAAATATCTGCCAGTGTACATTTGACAATATCCCAAATGTTTTATTCAGTAGTAAAATTATGTCACAATTACTGTAAAGAGATCTACTGCATAACAAATAGCTATCATAACAGCACAAGTACCATTTTCACTGCTTTGTTAAAGGATGGTACTCCTTTCCTCCCTAAATTACCTATTTTTCCTCCTACGATTACAGTTACTTATTAAACCCCATCATCGCCTTGTCTCATTCTCCTATAAGATAGTTTCAGAAAAAAAAACACTTAAATGAGCATACCTCTCTCTCTCTCCCATTGTAATATCTTCAATATCCCAGGGAGACTGATTGTGTTCCACTTTTTTATCACTTGACTTAACTTGTCTGGCTGTTAGTACATACATTTTGCAATTATACTTTATGTGATATCTTTCTTCTTTAACCAGTTTACATCAACTGTTTTCTGCACTCCCCCGCTCCCTTTTGTGTTTTGACCCGCCTTGCCTGATGTCAGAATGGCCAAAATGCCCCGGCTTTTAGGATCTGGGCTCAGAAAAAAATGATGCAGGATTCTTCCTTAGTATACCTTAGTCATTAAGGATGAGATAACCACTCGTGGGCAACCTATAAAGGTAGTTAACATTGTCAAGCAGTAAGTACCCTGAGTATGAATGCTTTCAGATAAATAATAGTTCTTCAAATAAAATGTGGAAAATAATATATTTTTTTGAACATTTTGCCCCTTCTGCCTGCAGATCTTCATCAACTTCCTGTCAGTCAACTGATCCATTTGTTCCACCACCAAAGGTGGGAGTTGGCTGAGAAGGTTTGTAAACTCAGGACTTAGGAAGTGTAGGTAACATACAAAATGGGAAAGGTAATACTGTTCTTTTGCCAAATCTTACTTCTATTAATGGTGCATGGGCATATGTAAAATACGGGAGTCAGCCCAAATCTTATTACTGTGGTACATTTGGACATTTAATTGCTGACTGCCCTAAGTGGTAGTGTGAGCAATATGACAGAAGAGGACATTCTGCTATACACTACCAAAGTAACAGTCTTATAGGACCATAGGATCTTATGAGGTTACTAAGCTAATGGTCCTGGGGCCCTTCCAAGCCTAGCCAAGAGTTTATCCCCAAAAAGAAACCTCAGTCAGCCCCTGTCAGTGAGGGACACAGGTGGAACCCCTGGGACAAATCTGTGGTTTCCCATTCACTTATTAAGGTTGCACTTGAAGAGGGTCAGTGAAGTGCTCTGTTTGATGTGTGTGGAAAGCTTATTCCAGAGGCAGGGCAGCCTCTGGCGGACAAACCTGTCTCTCCAGCAGATTTTGTTGATGTTGCATATTAGATTCAGGTCTTTTGAGTGGTTAGTGAGTGAGGAGTTAAGACTTAAGGATATGGAAACATCTCTAGTAGGGCAGGGTCTGAGAATGCCTTGTAGGTGAGACACAGATCACCCCTGAGCAATATGTAGGATACTGAGTAGAGTGATAGTGATTTGAGCCTGTCTGCATATGACAGGCGTTGGAGGCCATGGATTCCCTATGTGAGGTATTTCAGCATTATACTCAATTATTGGACTAAAGAGGGAGGAGTATATAGATGTAATAACCTTTTTTCTGGATGCAATCCCTTTACTTATGAGATGAACCAAGTAAAAGGCTTTGCTGATCACTACTGCTACATGATGGTCGGATGTGAGGTTATCAAACTGAGTGGCCAGGTCTCTCACCACAGGTTGTATGCTTAGGGGGTTGCCGTTGATGTGGTAATCAATAGGGGTCATGTTTTTGCCTATTAGTATGATGATGCATTTTTTTTTGCATTTAGCTTGAGGCCATGACTTTGGCACCAGTCATTAGTTGCTCTGAGACCCTCTTGCAGTATGTTATCATTTGGGAAGTCAATGACAGCACCCAACTGACAGCAGTCTGCAAACTTGGTCAGGCACAGGCCTTTTGTCTTTGTCTGGACCTCTGAGAAATAGATGCCAAATAGTAGGGGCCCCAGGACAGATCCCTGGGGAACTCCACTAGTGACAGGTGTGCTAATGGAGGTGGAGGTGCCTACTTTGACATTAAGGGTCCGGTCGGTGAGACAGTTGGCCACCCACCTGATGATCTAGGGATTTACGCCAAGTTATATTAGCTTTTTGATGATGCCCGAGTGGGGAATTGTGTCAAAGGCCTTGGCCAAGTCAAAGTAAGCTCTATGTACTGACTTTCCCTCATCCAGGGCCTTGGTGACCGTCTCAAAGAAGTCAACCAGGTTCAACATGCAAGATCTGCCCTTGACAAATCCAAACTGGGTGAGGTCAAGTGCTTGGAGATTGCCTATGTCCTTGTTTATGATAGCCATAATAATATGCTCCATGGCTTTACAGATCAGACTTGTCAAGTTAATGGGGCGATAGTTTCCAGGGTCAGTAGTGGCACCACCTTTGTGCAAGGGGATGACAATGGCAGTTCTCCACTCTGCTGGAATGAAGCCAGCACTTAGGCTGTGGTTGAATTGGGTGCTCAATGGTGAAGCCAATTCTTGCTGGAGATGCATCCTGGGATACTATCAGGTCCCATGGAAGTTGTGTTTTTTGCCTCGGATAGGGCCTGTAACACTTGATCTAGGGAGATGGGAGGTGGAGGACAGGTATCAGGGATGTTGAAAGGGCCTTTTAAGGGGCTGGGGGTGAAGTTTGCACTGGACCTATCTGCTAACAGGTTGGCTAAGTGAACAGGATTAGTTAAGTACTAATTCAGAACAAATATGGGCTTTGCCTTGGAGGTTCCTGACATAACTGAAGAATACTTTATGGTTTCTCTTTGTTATGAAGGCTAGTTTTGATTCATAATTGGCCTTGGAGGTTTTTACTAGTGATCTAATTTGCTTGTTGAGGCTAAGGAGGGAGTTTTTCCAATTTGGAATTTGTTCCCTTTTACCCTTGGAAAACAGTTTCTTCCTTTTGTTGTAAAGCCTGTTGATAGAGGACGTCCACCAAACAGGTTTGTGTTTCCTTGAGGAGCAGATTTTAGTTCTATTGGGTACGGCCGAGTTCATACAGTTGTACAGATGCATGTATACTGCAATGACGTACTGTTCAGAATATTTGTCTGCATCCCTGGGGGGGGGGGGGGGGGGGTGAAGCCACAGATACCCTCCCTTAGCAGGTTGCAGTCAGCTTTTGAGAAGTTTTTTTTTTTTTTGCTTGATTATGGCTGGGGGGTTTGGGTGGGAGAGAAACTTCAAATGAGTGAGTCCGATGATCTGATCTCACAAGGGAAGAACATACAATCGGAGTGGTACAGCGGTCACCCATGTTGGTAAGAAAAGTCCAGAATGCTATCTCCCCTTGTGGGGGATGACACAAGCTTGTCTAGTGCGTAAGAAATGATGAAGTCAATGAATCATTGAGAGAGTGCATTAGTGCAAGAATAGTTCACCCAGTCTATGGTGGGGTAGTTGAAGTCACCAAAAATCAGGGTATTAGGGGGTACCTTAATGGAGTCAAGTAGATCCAGGTAAGAGGAGAGGGTGTCATGAGTCATGGAGGGGGGTCCATAGCTAGCTATAAATCGGATGGGTGTCTTGCCAGCTCTCAGTTGTACCTGGAGTAGTTTCAGTGCGTCATGCTGGCAAGCCAGTCTGGAGGTGTGCCTTATTGAAGACAGAGACACCACTACCCTTAGTCTTCCTGACCTCATTTTGGGGTAGGAATGTGTGGAATGAGGTATAGCCTGGTAAGGCAGGGGTGCTCTCCGCAGCCCTGAACCAAGTTTCCATGACTGCACAGACATCAGCATCTTCCAGTGCAAGGAGGGCCTCCACTAAGTCCATTTTCCTAGTGTTAAGCAGCATGACCTTCAATTTGCTTTTTGACATCTTTTAAGTTGGAAGGTTTGTCTTTGGAACACTACCTAAAAAAGGTACAATGGGGGAGGTGACAGCCTTGACCAGGATCCGGAAACCCAGTGGTGACAGGTGAAGACCATCTCTGGCAAAGCATCGGGGCTTGTCAACCATGTCATCCCAGGCAGACAGATACTGGATCCCCTTGGAATGACACCAGAACCTAAGCTAATTATTGAAGTCAATAGATTTTTGTTGGTACTGTGGTAGCATTCTTGGTGAAGGTAGGATGCTGCTTAGGGCTAGGGTCATACCTGCCTGGAACACATACTCAGAGTTCAATCATGTCTCTTCATATAGTATGTCTCTTCATATAGTCCAGGGAGGTATGTCTCAAGTCACTCACACCAACATGTACAATGACAGAGTCATACTTGTTGCACAGAGACTTAAGTGCTAACATGATGTGGTGGATACTGGCACCAGACAGACATGACCGTGACCTTCTCTCTGTCAAGCCTGGTGAGGGGGACATTGGTGTGTCTCACAATTATGTCACCAATGACTAGTGTGTTTGGTTTATTGTTATGTCTTGTGGGCTGTGATGCTTTATTGTTTTGCCTTATGAGCTGTGTTTGTGAGACACTGGTGTGTTGTCTGCTGTGTGAGATATGTTTGGTGTTGTGTGTGGAATGTTTGTATGTTTTGGAGGTCTCTGCTGTTTAGGTAAGTTAAATTGAGGACCTTTGCATAGGTGTGTGTGTTGTGCTTGGCTGTCTTATGTGTGGAGTGGTGCAGTGTTTGTGCTTACTTTTAGTCATGTATTAATGATGGTCACTTCTGGTTTGATGATCTCATTGAGTATCTTGGGGGGATTGGGGGATTTTCCTGAAGCACAATTTGAAGTGTTGCTGGCTACTGTATTTGATATTGGTGTTATGGTAGATGAAGTAAAGACAGTAGACAAGAAACACACTGTTGACATGCCTATGTTATTTGTATCATTGATTGCAAAGTTTATTTGGAGCTATCAAATAAATATGAACCATTATGTGGAAAAGACAGTGGAGAAGGTAATAATGGTGTGTTAGAGCATATGCAGGGAGACAATATTACTGAGAAATGGGTAAGTCTATGAAAAAGGAAAACGTAAGGTATTACAAAACCTATCCTGGACAACAAGAAAGGTAAGGGAGGGGAAATATTAATATTTCTACTTTAAATGTACTTAACTCAGCTTGTAATACAGTTGATTGTAGGTATATAGCAGCAAGCCAAACAGCTCAGATATTGAGCAGAAATAAATTCACAGATATGCGACTAACACTTATAAGCACACAAACTCTCTAGGCTAAGAGTTAAACAAGAATATCAAAGAAGTGAAAACAACAATAACCCACACTAACTGCAGAGAGACAACAATATTCAATGAAAAAAATAAACAGAAAAATAAAATGCAGTATTATCTCTAACACTGCAAGTTTGTACTTAACTCAGCTTGTAATGCAATTGATTGTAGGTATATAGCAGCCAACTAAAAAGCTCAGATATTGAGCAGAAACAAATTCACAGATATACGACTAACAGGGTGTACATTAAAATCTCGAACAAGTAAAATGTCAAATCAGTGTTGATCGACACACACAGTTTGAAAGCAGTAATCAGCGAAGCCACTAGAGAGCGAAAGATGGAATCTCAAATTGTTATAGTTGGCTAAGTCACGTAAGTAAGTGTCTGACATCATGACGTTTGTCTTGTAGATATCATAAGGTGTCTATTTTTACATTACTTAAAATGAAGTGAATAACTACTGAATTAAATGTAACATCTTACGATGCAATGTCATCATGATACAGTGAGGATCGGAAAATTTGCTCTTTCCTCACTGTAGTGCAATCTCGGAGTTGGTACATACATAATTAGCAGGGGGTGGGGGGGGAGGCGCAGTCCCCGAAAAGAGCAAGTTAGTTGAACGGCATTTCGGTGTCAAATGCTATTTGTTGTATTTAGGGTATAATATAGAGGCGTGTATTTACATTTTACAGGGGTTTGTTTGTGTCTATATTGACTGCGATGGTAGAACTGGTGCTGGCCAAGTAATGTTGTTCGACAATTTCAGTTTCAGTTATTTAACAGTTCGGTTAATAGTGAGATTGACAAATGTGTGTCAATATTGTCATTCGACATTTTGCTTGTTCGAGACACTATTATAGACCTAACACTAATAAGCACAGAGAAACCCTCTTGGCTAAGAGTTAAACACGAATATCAAGGAAGTGAAAACAACAATAACTCCCACTAACTGCAGAGAGAGAGAGAGAGAGAGAGAGAGAGACCACAATATTCAGTGAAACAAATAAATAAATAAAAAAATGCAGTACTCTAACACTGCAAGTTTGTACTTAACTCAGCTTGTAATACAGTTGATTGTAGGTATACAGCAGCCAGCCACACAGCTCAGATATTGAGAAGAAATAAATTCACAGATACGCGACTAACACTTAAGCAAACACTTAAGTAGAGAGAAACCCTTCTAGGCTAAGAGTTAAACATGAATATCAAAGAAGTGAAAAAGTACAGTTTTGTACCTACCATAAATGTAGATGTCCGATAGATATGCAACTGCAGTCATAACATATGGGTTGTCCTGCCTCAAGCAGCCCTCGGTCGGACGGATTCCAAAGTCTGGGTCCGACGTCTGCTGATGTCGCATTTCTCTCCGTCAGAGCGGCTGGAGTACATAAGCATCAGCCGACACCATTTTCTTCAGTGTTTCTTGCCCCAGATGCCAGGTGCCCTCCAAGGAAGGCTGTAATCAAATTGGAAGACAAAAACAGGATTCCAGACAAATAAGTAAGCAATAAACAGATACACCATAACAGATATCCCCAGCTAAGAGAAACAGGGATAGGAGTGGACCCACGGCATAGAGGGGTATGGAGGGAGGGAAAATCCGACTGCAGTTGCATATCTATCGGACATCTACATTTATGGTAGGTACAAAACTGTACTATGTCCTTCAAGAATGCAACTGCAGTCATAACATATGGGTTGAATACCATAGCTTAGCTGGGGGGAGGAGGAATGCTCTAAGAAAGAGATGGTGTGGCAATCAAACCCTGCAGGACTGCCGAAGCAAAGCCTGCTCTGGATCTGGAATATAAAGGGAGATTGTAGTGTTTGGAGAATGTATGCACGGAGCTCCATGTAGCAGCTTCTAGAATGTCTTTTGTAGGCACCCCTCTTAAGAATGCTGTAGAGGTGGCTGTAGCTCTGGTGGAGTGTGGTCTGACATTGGCTGGAACATTCTTCCCATGGAAGGAATAACAAAATCTGATGCAATGTCCAATACATTTTGAAATAGTCTGTTTGGAAATTGCTTTTCCTTGTACTCCAGGGGCGTAAGCTACAAAAAGCTGATCAGACTTCCTACAGGTCTTGGTTCTGTCCATGTAGTAGCGAAGTTGTCTGTGAATGTCCGAGGTATGCAACAGTCTTTCCCCTTTGCTCTCAGGATTGGGGAAGAAAGTAGGCAGGTGAATAGCTTGATTTAAAGAAACCCTAAGTTGGTTCTTAAGGAGACCCTGTCTCTGTGAAAGATTATGAACGGTGGTGTTGCCATTAGGGCCTGTAGTTCCGAAACCCTTCTTGCTGAGGTAATTGCCAACATGAAAGCTGTCTTCCATGATAAAAATTGTAAGTCCACTGAAGCTGCTGGCTCAAAGGGAGGTAGAGTCAGTTTTTCTAGGACAAAGCTGAGGTCCCAAGCTGGCACTGGAGCCTTTCTTGGTGGCTTAATGTTCTTGATTCCCCTGAGGAATTGCCTTAACAAAGGATGTGAAAACACAGGCGGATCAGTGTTATATCTAGCTGAGATAGCTGAAGCATGTATCTTTATGGAAGAATATGAGAGTCCATTCTGTAGCATATCTGCCAAATATTCCAGGATGAGTGGGATATTCAATAATGATGCATCATGTCCCTTGCTGGTATTCTAAATGCTGAATCTCTTCCATTTTGCTAAGTAAACCTTTCTGGTGGATGGTCTTCAAGCTTCTGTTAATATCCGCTGAACTTCCTTGGAGAGAGATAGATTGAGGTTATTCATGGGATCTCCCAGGCTGTTAGCTGCAGTGTCTGAAGGTTTGGATGCACTGTTTTGAAGTTGTGTTGAGTCAAAAGTAGGGGCCATTGGGGAAGGGCCCACTTTTTGTTGTGACATATGCTCCATAGTAGTGGGTACCAGTGTTGTCTTGGCCAGTCTGGAGCTATTAGGATCCCCTTGGGCCTCTCTGCTTTGATCTTTAGTAATACTGTGGTCATCAGTGGCAGAGGTGGGAATGCATAGATTTTTAGAAAGTTCCAGTTGAATGAAAGAGCATCTATTTTCCAAGCTTGTGGATGGTACGTCCTTGAACAGAATTTTTGTAGATGATGGTTGAGGTGGGAGGCAAATAGGTCTACTTCTGGCCTGCCCCATGTCGAGGTGAGTTGTGTGAAGATTTTCGGATGTAACCTCCACTCGTGTGGATCTATGAAATTCCTGCTTAGGCTGTCCGCCAGCACATTGTCTTTGCCTGGAACAAACTGGGATTGCAACCATATGTTTAGGCTCAGTGATTTTTCCCAAAGATTCATTGTCAGTCTGCAAAGGGGGTAGGAATGGGTGCCCCCTTGCTTGTTTATGTACCACATCACAGTGGTGTTGTCTGTCCGTATCAGTAGATGGCCTTGCTGAAGTTGTTGTCGAAAGGCCTCGATGGCATGCATTACTGCCAGCATTTCCTTTTGGTTTATATGCAGATGTGTTTCCTTTGGAGACCATTGTCCTTGTATACATCTGCCCTCCATGTGCGCCCCCATCCAAGGTCTGAGGCGTCTGTGGTCATGGTCTGTGTTATCTGAGGTTTTTTGAATGACATACCTGTGTTTGCCTGGCTTACCGAGGCCCACCATAGGAATTCCTTTTGTAGGCATGGAATGAGCGGTATGGGTGTCTCTAGGTTGTTGCTGTGCTGAGACCATAGGCTTTTTAGGTACCATTGAAGCTTTCTCATGTGTAGTCTTGCTAATGGAACCAGGAGAATGCAGGAAGCCATGTAACCCAGGGCCTGTAGGAATCCCCTTGCAGTCATCTGGGTGAGTTTTGCCAAACCTTTGAAATAATGAGTTAACTTCTATTGCTTGTCTTCTGTCAGGTAAGCCATTTGAGAGGCTGTGTCTAGCTTGGCTCCTAAGAAGGTTATTTGCTGGGATGGCTGAAGTCTTGACTTTTGGAAGTTGACTGTGTATCCCAGAGCCTGTAGCAATTGAATGACATAGTTCAAGTTTTTTGTCAAAATCAATTTGTCGTCCGCTTGTATGAGGCAGTCGTCCAGGTATGGGTAAATCTGGATCCCCTGGAGCCTGCAATGAGCAATTACTGAAGCCAGGCATTTTGTAAATACTCTGGACGCAGTAGATAAGCCAAATGGCAATGCTGAGAATTGATAATGCTCTGGCCCTGCAAGAAATCTGAGGTATCTTCTGCAGCTGTGTCTGATAGGGACATGCAGGTATGCCTCCTTGAGGTCCAGAGTAATCAGCCAAGACCCCTTGCCCAGCATGGGAAGGAGTTGCTGTAGAGTCAGCATTTTGAACTTTGGTACTATGAGAAAAGTGTTTAATGGAGAAATCCAGTATTGGTCTCCATTGAGTTTCTTTTCTTGGAACAAGGAACAGTCTTGAGTAAAACCCCTGGCCTTGTTCTTGTTGTGGAACTCTTTCTATTGCTTTGATCTGAGCAAGCAGAGAAATTTGCTTGATAGCCTCTGCCCTCTGGTTTTGTGGTAGGTTTGGCATGCCTTGTTTTCTTGGTAAGGTATGAAAGTGGAACCTGTAACCTCGGTCTATAATGTCCAAAATCCATTTGTCCTTTGTCAATCTGTGCCAATTGTCTGAAAATAGAGATAATTTTCCGCCCAAGGGAGCTTCTATTTGCTCCTTGGTCAGCGGAAGTAGAGGAAAGTCATTGAGATTGTCACTGTGGGGCAGGGAAGACCCCTGTGTCACTTCTTTGGTTTGCTGGTTGCCATTGTCATCCCCTGTAAGAACCTCTGTATTGTCCTCTTCCTCGGCCACGCCTGTTTTTACCCCTTTGAAATCTTTCAGGATTAGGAAAGGACCAGTTTTTAGAAGGCCAATTCCTGCTGAATCTGGGTGGCTGAACCTGGAGGAAATCTTTGACCGTCTGAACTGATTTTGCCTTTTCCTCGATGGACTTTAACACATCTTTAGCATTAGTACCAAAAAGCTTGTTCTTTTCCAAAGGTGCATCAAGAAGTTTTGCCTTAACATGATCTGGTAGAGGTTGTTCTTTTAACCATGCATGTCTACGAATGACCGCCCCTGTCATAGCTGCCCTACATGAAGCTTCCAATGCATCATATCCACACTGCAGAAAGTGATTGCTGACTTGCTGAGAATTACGTACAGCTTCCTGCAAAGACTTCCTGTCTAAAGGTTCAGGAGAGGCCAATGTTTTCTGTAAATCATCTAACAGGTAATCCTGATATTGAAACATATGGATGAGGCAATTCAGAGCTCTCATAGATAAAGTAGTGGAGGTGTAGACTAGCTTCCCTGTTGGAAGGCAAGGGATTTTTGGAGGTGGATGTTCAAACCCCTTTAGGTCCCTGAGAAATAGTTTCTAAATCAACAGCATGGGCCCTAAAGAAATGAGAATGTGTTTCTGGGACCCTGTAATATCTGTCTGGCTTGGCTGGGGCAGGAGGAAGAGTATCCGGGGTAACACTGGAGTCAGAGTATAGGTCATCCAAAACATCAAGCACAGGAGTTATAGCCAGGGGCCTGTGTTGGGGCTTTTTAAGGAAGGTTCGAAGGCGCTTTCTGGAATCAGAATATTCCTGGCCTTGCCACTTAAAATGTTCCCTCATGGTATGCAGAACTTCCCCAAAAGAAATATCCTCAGGAGGGGAGGCCGAGGGGATGGAATCCTCTGCATCCGTGTCCTCATAGGTCTGGAAGGGCTCTTCCTGGCTATCGGAGTGAACAGAGTCCTCAGAATCTTCATATGAAGGGATAGGGTCAGAGGGTTCAACCCGGGGCCTCTTATCAGGAGGAGGCTGGGATCCTCTCTCAGGATGGGCCTGTGAACCTCTAATCATGGAAATTAAGTCTGCGGCCATAGTCATGATTTGTGTTTCAGGAGTAGGCTGAGGTAAGGCCTTAACAGTAAGGTGCTTGGTCTTGCTGGCTGCCTTAGCACGTGTGTAGGCCTTAATAGACATGGCCATAGGAGGCCTAGCAGCTCCACGTGCAGGAGTGACCTTATCTACAGCAATGGTCTCGGGCATTTCCTCGGTTTCAGTATCCGGAGGAAAATCTATAACTGGCGTCGGTGTGGCCTCCGGTATCAGAGGTGTCGGTAAAGCGGTGTCTTCAGTTCAGAGCGGTGAAATAACCGTCTCAGGGGGAACCGGAGCACTCGCAGAAGGTTTTGGCGTGGAGTCGGTGGAAGACGCGGGCCGAGGATGTCGGTCCCGGTCTTTTCGTTTCTTAGGAGTCTGCGATGTCGGAAGTTCCGATGGCATTGTATAAGCAAATTTATCGCCGAAAAAATCTTCAGTGAACTCCGCCCGGCGCCTAAGAGTGCGCTTACTGAAGCGAGCACAGGCGACACAGGCCGAGACGTCGTGGTCTGGGGCCAAGGCAAGGAAGACGGTAAGAGTGGAAATCCTTATGAGGTATTCGTTTACCACAAGACAGACGATTGTTAACTTTTTCAGTAATTTCTGACATCGGCTGAGGCAAGAAAGGTCCCCAACGGGGTACTTAGCTTTTTTGATGACTTCGGATTCGAAGAATACAGGAGCTGACCGACCGGCACTTGCAAACTGCTTCTGCTTCGGGCACCGCGCGGCAAGAAAGACTGAAGAAAATGGTGTCGGCTGATGCTTATGTACTCCAGCCGCTCTGACGTCGGAGAGAAATGTGACATCAGCCGACGTCGGACCCAGACTTTGGAATCCGGCCGACCGAGGGCTGCCTGAGGCAGGATAACCCATATGTTATGACTGCAGTTGCATTCTTGAAGGACATCAACAATAACCCCACTAACCGCAGTGAGACATCTACCCACACAGCAGAGACCTCCAAGGCAGAAATGCACTGGCCCAACACAATACTAATCAGGAGACGCAACTCTCCTAAACAGTGTGCCACTCAGCCAAAGCCCCTAAGGCAAAACAGCATGCCCAACACACTAGTCATAGGTGACTCGATAGTGAGGCACACTGATGTCCCAACTCACTAGGTTGAATAAGGAGAAAGTAACAGTCGGCTGCCTGTCAGGTGCCAGGATCCACCACATAATGCATGCACTCAGGTCCCTCAACAACAGGTACAAATATGACCCTGTCATTGTACATGTGGGTGTGAATGACCTGAGATGTACCTCCCTGGACTACATAAAAAGAGACAAGAAGGAGCTATTGGATTATGTAGCCCAGGCGGTTAAGACCCTACTCCTGAGCATCATCCTACCATCTCCCAGAATTATACCACAGTACAAGCAGAAAATGATTGATGTCAACAACTGGCTAGGATTCTGGTGTCATTCTAAGGGGATCCATTATCTATCTGCCCGGGATGACATGACTGACAGACTTCAATGCTTTGCCAGAGATGGCCTGCAAATGTCACCCCTGGGCTTCCGCATACTGGCCAAGGCTCTTGCCATCCCTACAGTGCCTTTTTTACGTGGTGTTCCAAAGACCAAATTACCAGTGTAACAGCTACAAACAAATGCAATCTGAGGGTCATGCTGCTCAATGCTAGAAGTCTAAATCTCAAAATGCACTTGCTCGAAGCACTCCTTAAATTGGAGATCGTCAACATTTGTGCTGTAACAAAGACCTGGTTCAAGGCAGCAGAAAGCACCCCTGCACTACCAGGCTACAACTCATTCCACACCTTTTGGCCCCAGAACTTGGACCGAAGCTCCAAAGATGGTGGTGTTTCCATATTCATAAAGGATTTGCACACCTCCAGACTGGTAGCCCAACATAACATATCAGAGATACTTCAGATGCAGCTAACACTGGGTAAGACAGCAATTCAGGTCATAGCCTGCTATAGGTCCCCAACCATGTCCCAAGACTCTCACTTCACGTTCCTAAGCACCCTGGAGAATATTAGGGTCTAATCCAACACTCTCATACTGGGTGACTTCAACTACCCCTCCATTATGTGGGAAAACTACTCATGTACCAATATACTTGCCCAACGTTTCCTGGAATTCATTAATTCCAATGTGCTAGACCAGCTCATTCTTACCCCCACTAGAGGAAGCAACATCCTTGACCTTGTTAATACTAACATGGGCAACCATTGCTCTAAACCAGTAGTCAACTCCTCCCTGGTTAGATCCGACCACAAACTAATCACCTTGGAAATCCACCCCTCCCCCCCATGCCGCAAGGGTAACCATGAAAAACTTTTTCAAAGCTAACTTTATACTCCTAAAAATAGAGGTGGCTAACTTCACGGCACGCATGCAAATAGAAAATAGTTGCATGACCACCGAATCATACACGAATGCACTGTACGAACATGTACACAAATGTATGGATCTTGACATACCCAATAGAACCAAGACGCTCTCCTCCAAGAAAAGGAAGTGAATCTGGTGGTCCCCTGGCATAAACAAACTCCACAACAGGAGCAGGAAACTGATGCAGAATAAGGTGAAGTCCCAAGACTGCAAAAACTCCCTTATCAGCCTCAACAAAAAGTTGAGATCCCTCATCACATCCTCTAAAGCTAGCTATGAAAACAGAATTGCAGCAGATAGTAAAGACAACCACAAGGCCTTCTATAGTTATGTAAAAAATCTCCACGACAATACCCAGATTTGCACTGAGCTACTGCACAATGGTATCTCCTATACAGAGCTAACAGATATTGCCAATATACTGGCCGACAGATTCAGTGCCAACTTTACCCCTTTCTCCCCCCACAAAGGACCAATCACAATACTAGCAGATTGCCAGGCATCCAGTATTACTGCTTTACAGGTTAAAACAGCACTGTCCAAGGCCAAGAATACAGCTTCTATGGGACCTGACAATATCCCTGGCTGTGTTCTACATGAACTACAGAGTGAACTGGGATCTCACCTGTGTACCCTGTTCAATCACAGCCTCACTTCAGGCTTTGTCCCTACCAAATGGCACACTGCTACAGTCATCCCTCTCCACAAAGGAGGATCGGCTACAGACTCTGGGAACTATTGTCCCATTAGCCTGGTGAGTCTGATAAGCAAAGCTATGGAATGCATCATCATGGACTTAATAAACAAGGATATAGAGAATCTCCAAACTCCGGAATCCACAAAGTTTGGTTTTGTGAAGGGTAGATCATGCCTGGTGAACTTCTTTGAATCAGTCACCAGAGTTGTGGATGAAGGCAAGGTGGTTCATACAGCCTACCTTGACCTGTCCAACGCCTTTGATACCATTCCTCACTCAGGAATTTTAGAAAATCTCACTAAGCTAAGCATCAACCCCTATATCACTAGGTGGGTTACAAACTAGCTCACAGATAGAATGCACAGTGTGAAAGTAGCTGGCTCCAAGTCAGACTGCCGACCAGTCATGAGTGGAGTCTCACAGGGTTCAGTCCTGGGTCCTCTCCTGTTTGGTATCTACTTCTCAGAAGTCCAGGCCAACACGAAGGGACTCTGGCTGACAAAATTCTCAGACTATTGCAAGTTGGGAGCTATTATTAACTCCACAAGTGATGTTGACATCCTACAGAAAGGTCTCACTGAGACCAATGACTGATGTCAGAACCTTGGTCTTAAGCTCAATGGCAAAAAATGTGTCATCCCCTTTGGGAAAAACACGGTTCCCATGATTAGCCACATTGATGGTAGTCCACTGAACACCGAAGGTGTTATAAGAGATCTGGGAACACAGGTTGACAGCAACCTCTCTTTTGACCACCACATTGCCACTGTGGCCAGAAAGGTCTTCTATGTGGCACATCTCATTACTAAGGGTTTTGCATCCAGGAAGAAAAAGGTCATTGTCTCCCTCTACTCTATCCTCATTAGGCCAGTCATCGAGTACAATGCCCCCATATGGCATGTACATCACTAGACACCTGCAATACTGAACTGGAGAGGCCACAAAAGGGACAGACTCAAAAAACTCCAACTATTCTCTGTCTCATATTGTCTACTTAAGAGGCGATCTCTGCTTGACTTACAAAGCCATGTCTGACCCAGCTCTGTTAGAAATGCTACATCTAAAGAAATACCAAACCCTCCGCACCACATGCTCCAAAGACCTCAACCTCATTACCACAATCAACAGAATGTGCTGGAGGGACAGGCTCATAACCCAGAGACTGCCCATGCTATTACACGTCAGATGGAGCACCTCACTGGCCCTCTTCAACAGAAATCTTGATGAGGTGATGGGAAATAGAAAATTCACCCCAGGACCACTCCAGTGACTCTACTTGACACAGGCCCTGGGAACTAAGGTCAGGTGGCACGATGCCAGGATAATCCTATGGGGTAGGCTTGTAAAGGCTCCAGGGCCAATAGCCTAGTACACACCTAGGAACCTAAATTACTTTTGCAGATTGGTAATTTTAAAGTGGTGTCAACAGGCACAAATTGACTATCAGTTTATAGGACATTAGATACTTAACAAGAGGAGGGACCAGATGACTCATTTATAGGTATGTGACATTGCTGGTCATTTGGAACGGATGAATGTCTGGGACTAGTTGTTCAAAATAGGGATTTTTTTTTATAAGTGATGCTCTTACTGGTTTCTGGCACGTTAATAGTAGAACATATTCAGAAGAGGATCATAACTATGAAAATTACAGTTATACTCACCTTTAGTGATAAGTAGGGTTTGTGTGTTTGAGCATGCCTAGTAATATGTACTGCTGAATATAGACATCATTTATTAGGACACTTATTTATATTTGTGAATCATATAAAGGTTATAAAGATAGGTCACTTACATTTATGCAACCAATTTACATAAATTTGTGGAAACACAAAGTGAAACATATTCTAATTTACATTCTGACATGTTTAAGGAACTGGATGGAGGATGTATAGTTGCTGGATTTTATGATTTAGCTATATGGACCTCTTCAGGAGTTGTGGCTGTATCTACTTGGCAGGTCCTGGCTGCCCCTTCAAAAAGGTCTTTTCTCCAGGCTAGGGACTACTACTACTACATTCAGCTACATGCTTCCCTAGCCATATCCATCACTGTAGGAAAATCCATCCTGATACCCTCTCAACATCTAGTCTTTCTGGGATGCCAACTTGACAGTAATATAACCTTAACTGTTAACTCCAGGACAACAAACCAATAAAAAGGAACCAGATTTCCAAAAAGGCGTCCACTTCGAAAATAGTTCCAGTTTATTAAAATTATAACAAATTTCTTTAAGCGCTCAAGTTAAAATACACTTTTCATCGCTATAACTTAACGCGTTACATAATTAGTAATATAACCTTGATATCCCTTCTCCAAGACAGAATTACATTCTTAAGAACTGCAGTACAGAATCACCTAGGTTTGAATGTGCTTCATCGAGACCAGTTCTGAGGGTATTGGGTCACATGGCTTCTGCAATACTGATGGCGCAGCTTGCCTGCTTCCATATGAGGATTTTGAAGTAGCTACTACAGTCACGATGGTCTCAGAGGTACGACCTTCTTTCTCATCCAATTATGTTAATTAGGTTGTGCAGAAAAGAATTTGAATGATGGACTCATTCTCTGCTGCTATCAGCCAGCAAGGGTCTTCCAAATCCCCTCTACAGTAGCAACTGTGACCATGGATGTAGTCTCTCTCAGGCAGAGGGGCATTATGAAGGGAGAATGATCCAATGATTTTGGTTAGACTCTGAGGCTGGTCTTCACAAAAACATTCTGGAGAAGACAGTTCTCCTTGTGTTGCAGGAACTGCAAGACTGCCTTCCTCCATGAGTGATAAATATCCAGATGGACAATAAGACAGTACTCTGGTACATACGCAAGGTGGAGAACAGATCCTATCCACTTTGTTGCAAAGTCATGAGTATGTGGCAATGGATGATGGCCACTTACTGGATTCTAACCACAGCTCACATCCGGGGGTGGGGGTGGAGGGGTAAATTATTTAGCAGATAGGCTTGGCAGGAATCTCCTGTTGCCTCATGAGTGGTCCCTGAATCCAGCAATTGGTGAGGAGATATTCTACACTTGAAGCTCCCTGCTGTGAACTATTTGCGAGCACAAATAACATAAAATGTAGCAGTTACTTTGCCCTGGTCTCTCATCAGGGAGACAGACTCCCAAGGATGCTCTCGTCTCATTGTTGGCCTCCAGAGTTGATTTACAATTATCCACCAATTCCCCTGATAATCAAATTCATACAGAAAACCATATGGGGCAGGGCCACTATACTCTTCATAGACTGTTTTTGGCCCAGACAGATATGTTTTTCACTCCTCAAACCATACTTAAAAGATCCCCCTTGGTTTCTCGATCCACTGTTGGATCTCATCGCTCACCCCTCCAAGAAACCTTACCCGTACATTCCCAAACTAAAGTTAGCTGCTTGGTTTCTCCAGTTCCAATGATGGCAAGGGATGCAACTCTTCCTTCAGATGTCATCCACATTCTCATGATGTCACAGAAATTTTCCATCCTGAAAGTTTACCACAGTAAGTGGAAAAGATTCACCTTATTTTCCTAATCCCAAAACACACAGCTCTTTTCAGCCTCTATTGGGATGTTCTCAGTTTCTTGTCCTTGTTTAGTTCAGGTTTTAGTTTCTCTACCATCAAGGTACAGCTGGCAGACGTTTCTTCTTTCTACATCAGTTTTGAAAATACTTTGTTGGCTTCTCACAGACTATGAACAAAACAAAAAGGTGAGTTCAACAAACCACAGGAAGCCGAAGTGGAATCCAAAATATCTTTTACTGGAAACTTGTAAGCGCTTTCGTGTTATGGTATCCAAACACTTCTTCAGACTATGTAAGGGCTTCCTTAAAAGCACCTTCCTGTTGCGAATGCCAATCAAGGAACCCTCAACACCTTGGGATTAGAATTTCAATTTGGAAGCTTTGTCTAAATCCCTGTTCAAGCTAGCAGCATCTATAGACTTAATGTTCCTGTCCTGGAAAACCATCTTCCTCATATGTATCACTCTGACTAGAAGGATCTTACAACTTCACACACCATCTTCCAAATCTCCCTATACTGTATTTCACAAAGATCAGGTTACCTTAAGGACAAACCCCTCTTTTGCTCCAAAAGTGGCTTCAGAGACCAACCTTTCACAACCTACTCATCTTCCTGTATTTTCCCCTGACTATCACAATAAAGTGGAATACATTATTCATACACTGGACATATACAGACAGCTCCATTTATACATTCACAGAATAACCTCCTTTAGAAAAGATGAAAAATTGTTTGCATCTTTTGCTCAGAACAAGTCAAGTAGGAAAGTATCCAAGATTTCATTATCCTGATGGTTCTCTGACTGTACTTCCTTGATGTATTCACTCTATGACAAATTAACTACAAAACAAACCCAAAGCTTATTCCACTACAGTTATGGCAGCTGCTACAGCATTTTTCAGATTTCATTCTCTTGATGACGTTTGGATTTCCACATCTAGGGATTCTGACCCATATGTAAGAATAGACTGGATGAACAGGATATAAAGGGCATGTACTTACCATGCCAGTAGATACTTTTATGCCAGTCTATCTGGTATGACAACCCATCTCCCTTCCCCCTGCCAGTCTGTGCGACCTGAAAGACAGCGCCGCCTTCTAGTATCCAAGGCAGTGCAAGTGTGCATTATGTTCAGGCATCAAACTAAATCTGAGTTGGTCAGAGGGTAGCAGTTTTTAAGTATGAAGATGTATGTTATCATGGGCAAGATTTAAAGGCTAGTAATAGGTTTTGATTGTAGAAACTGAGACTGATTTGAATGCAAGTGTTTTGGGGATCAATAAGAGTGAAGGGAAAGATGTGTCTGCCTGTGCTGAGGATTTAATAACACAGGTTATCCGCGGTGGTGGTGCTGCGGTAGCATTGTCACCTCACAGTAAAACGCTGTCTGGTTCGATTCTCAGCTACAGCGTCTTCTGCGTGGAGACATGCGTGAATGGGCGTACCTTTGCTGAAGGTTGTATGTCAGGGCTGGTAATTCGGCACGTAAAAATCAACTACCAATCATTAGCGGATCGGCGTTCTGCTGTGGCAACCCCTAACCGGGAAAAGCCGAAAGACACAACAACTGTTTGGATGAAGATGGCATTGGATTTGCTGGCTATACTGTCAGTGTGGTTAGATGAAGTGGGTATTGTAGGTTGTGTTGGTATACTGGGGCTTTAACAGCTGGTTGACTGTAGTCTAAAAAGCTTTGGAGTTGTTATAATTTGCTGTCTGTATTATTATTATTATTATTATAGCAGACTTTATCAGATTTGATTTGATTTTTAGTCGAGTTTTTGAGATGCTTATAGTACTGACAGGCAGCTATGGTTTTAATTTACATACATTTTGTCCAGGCTATGCCCCCCTTCCATGAACAATTTAGTACTTTTATGAAAGCCAGGGAGCTGTATTCGATTTAGTTTTTGTATTAGGGCTAGTTTTTTTTTCGTTTGTTAAGAAAAACTGAGTTGAACAGAGCTACAGCTTTCATCAAGTGGAAGGGTATGGATAGCCTGCCAGTGGACTGATTTTAGTGCCGAGATTAATTGGTCTTTACTACACAGAGCAAGGTTGTACCAATCTGTTTTTGATTAGGTTTGCATTATTGCAAAGATGGCTAAGTGACCACTTAAGGTATCAGGTAAGGTACCTGTCGAGACAATTTTGTCTGGGACATTACAGAGAATCCAATCTGAGGAACAGGCTCTACCAGAGTTTTTGCCGTACCTTGTAGAAGTTGAAATAAGCTGGGTGAAACCATACAGACTAATGACATTAGGCAGACTATTATTGTTAATAACCTGCCAATCAATATTCAGGTCTCCTAAAATAACTTATCTTATGCGAGATGCTGCTTGATGCTCAAGAGAGAAGTTCTTCAGCCATAACTTTATTTCATGGGGGAAAGTAATGCAAAGGCTTTTGTGGGCATTAATTTCCAAGGATGCTATAAGTATTTCAGCACTGAAATGTGGAGGTGAGGTTATAAGAGACCTACACAGGTTTAAAGTATTCTTGCTGATCATGGCCATCCCAGCACCTTTTTTATGGGTTCTGTCAAGTCTTAAGGTGTTGTATCCTAGTAGGAGTAGTAGTAGAAGGGAAATGGTAATGAACATTTAACACTAATGTAGGTAAAGTGGGGAAATGAAGCATCAGATCAAAAAAGCATTATCAGATCATGAAGATGAGGCCATTTTATACATTCTGGACAGAGTGGTGGTTGGCTTTTAAGCAGAAAAGCAAAATGGTATATCTCTAAGCTGTAGTAGTATATAATAGAAATAAAATATTATGGAAGGTTATTTACTAGAGAAATAGAAGTATTTAAAAATGCAGAGAATTGTGTAAAAGAAACACAAAGAAAACTATAATCATACAGCAAAGATTTATGCGAGAAGAAAAAAAGTTACACTATTACTGGACAAAACAAGGGGAAGAAAGAAAATGGATGTGTTACAAATGAGAAGGGGAAGGAAGTTAAAAACAAAAGGAGGAATAATGAACACAGTAGAAAAGCATGTTACACAATTATACAACAAAAACAGGATAGCAATTATGAGAGAGTGAGTTGTAGGGATATTAGATGCAGAAAATGTGGGCGACTTAGATAAACAGTTCACAGCACCAGAACTACATGGAATACTAATATCTGAAGATCGCAGCCAAAGCCATCTCCTAACCTGTCTCCATCATCTCTTCATCAGAACAATGGTGTTCCTTCTCTGTGGAAAATTTCGCATACAGCACTACTCCACAGAGGAGGTAACTCTGTGGAACTATCAAATTACCACCCAATTGCCAATCAATCACCCTTATCTAAAATCCACGAAAAATGTACACATTCCTAAATAATGTACTATCTCCTCACTAATAAACTTCTAATGAACACTCACAGCATGGGATCTGCTCCAATCACTGTGCTACCACAGCTCTTATTAGCTTTACCAACACAGTAAATTAGCATTGAAATAATGGTAACCTAGTATCCACTGTATTCTTAGATCTCCCCAAAGCCTTCGATACCGTCTCCCATCCCAAACTCCTTTCTGCTCTCTCTGATCTTAATCTCAGCCACTCCACACTAGCATGGTTTCAAGACTATCTAACCAACCACCAACAAGCAGTAAAATGACAAAATTCCTTATCTCCCCTTCTACCTGTCACCCTTGGGTCCCCAAGGATCCATTCTTTTCAACATATTCACCAACTCCACAAAGCTACCCAGCACACCGCTCTAGTCCAGTATGCCAATGACTCCACTCTAATTTGCTCCTCCCCATCATTCCCTCAACTCCAGGAAGTGAATAAAACACAGCTAATGATATTCTATCCCACTAGAGCCATAGACCCCATACCACCTTTCATAATATTTTCAGCTACTAACACCCCTATCACACCTGTCCAACACCAGACTTCTAGGGGTTATCATAGATCACAAGATGAACTTCGATACGCACGTTGCACAGACAATAAAGAAAGTCCATAAAAACTCAGAACCCTACACAGATGCAAAAAGGTACCTCACCAATGACAGTAAAGCCGCCATCTCAAGAACCCATCTACTATCCACACCCCTGTATGCCTCCCCCATACTCATCAACCTAAACAACGCAGACTTTAACTAACCATACACCTGCTACAATAAAATTGCTAGGTTTGCTACTGACTCACCCTTCAGGACACATCACTGCATAGCAATCAAGCAACTATCCTGGTTAAAATTACCCAACCTGCTCACATATAACCAGCTTACAACAGCCCACCAAATTCTGTCTTATCCCGACAGAGTTCCTGCTGTTCAAGGTCTACTTAATATCTACTCTAACAAACGCTTATTAAGATCCACCAATAAAGCACTGGCTGACATGGGCAAAAGCAACAATAGCACTGGGGAATCCTTGTTTTCCATTTCTGTTACAAAAGGATGGAATACCATCACCGTAGATTTTAGGACCACTGAAAAAAAATAATTTCAAAAAACTCCTCTGGTCCCATTTACATAGTTCTTGGTTATGTAATTGTTCTGACCCTGGGTAGCTTCACTTAATTAGATCATATCATACTTTAACCTTCTATGAAAGCTTGCAGCAACTCCTTTCTATACTCTTACTCAATCAATTTGTGTTTACTGTACTAGCCATTCATGAATGTAACCAAATGACTGAACAAAATGTCCTTTCAACTGTATTGTTTATCGTAACATTTACTTTTTGCACCTTTGTTGGCTTTGAAACTGCACCTTATTAAATGTTTAAGTCTGTACTGTACTTCTATTAATGTGTATGTATTTACTGTACTTGCTATACTGACCTTTGTGGAGCTTTTCTCCCCAGGCCTCCGCTGAAAATGGGATCCATGCCAGGTCGGACTTTTTTGGTAAACAAATGCAAAATAAATAAATACATACATAAATAAATAGTAGTAAACATCCTTGTATTACCAGGTATAGATGGCATGGATTATATGTTTCATAGACAAATGGAAAAAAAGAGTAAAGATTTATTTCTTCAAATGTTAAATGACTGGCTGAGCAAGGTATTATAAGGTTTATTTGGAAACGGAGATAAGAAGTCAAATAACTGGAGGCCTATTGTGTCGTTACACCGACTGCAAAATAATTATGAAAAATACTGCAAAAAATTTTTTCCAAAAGTATTAGATAAGATCATTTTGGAAGGAAATATGGTTAATTATTGTAAAGGAAATAAAAAGTAGTATGAAAAAAGAATGGTATGCAATACAGGGAATGGATATGACATTGTGATGCATACACAAATGTGGTGGATACCGGAGGAATATGAAGTGAAAAAAATACATTCTTCCATTCAGTTTATTACAGTTGCACAGTAAAGGCTTTGGTAAATGGATAACTAGATGGAGTGGGAGAGTTAATGGCTTAAAAAGACACTTGTGGACATTATCCTGGTAAATACTTATGAACCTATATGATGTTGTTGTGTCTTTCAGCTTTTCCCGGTTAGGGGTCGCCACAGCGGAACTCCGGTCCGCTAATGATTGGTAGTTGATTTTTACGTGCCGAGTTACCAGCCCTGATGCACAACCTTCAACGAAGGTACGCCCATTCACGCACGTCTCCATGCAGAAGACGCTCTAGCTGAGAGTCGAACCGGCACCGCGGTGTGTGTGTGTGTGTATATATATATATATATATATATATATATATATATATATATTAAAAGTTATGTACTCACCATACTACGCATCTGCATTTTCCATTTTCATTATTTCTCAGCATATGGGCACTGGAACCGACTCGGCCTCATGCACTAGACTTAGGATTCATAATGCCCCTGTCAGCCAACAATACCTCAGACTGAGTTTGCTACCTACTAGATCCTAAGATAAAGCAGGAAGAATGAAAGAACAGCAAAGATGGGGCTCACATTTGGAGCAAAAGGTTCCACAATATCTACAAGGTCACTCCAGAAGGTGAAAGGAAGGGGGAAAGAGGGTGGGGAGTTGAGGAAGAATGAAAATTGACAACACAGGTGCACAGTTACAGTGAGTACATAACTTTAATATTTGGTATTGTCCTTTTCATTCTTCCTTGATGCATGGGACAGAGTTCCCAGCTGTGTAAATCATTGATGGCTCTCACTGAAAGATAGTTTGCAAAACTGGCGAACCAAACGCAGCTATGCGTCTAGAGGTCAAATCTAGTTTGTAATGAACACTAGACCAACTAGCTGCTGCACAAATGTCATCAATGGAAGTTCTAGATTAAAAGGCGGAAGAGGTTGTCATGGATCTAGTAGAATTTGATTTGAGTACATACAAAAACATGCGTAAATGGGCGTGCCTTTGTTGATGGGTGAATGTCGAGCTGGCACCTCGGCATTTGTGAAAATCTACTGGCAATCATTAGCAGACCAGACTTCCGCTGTGGCGACCCCTAACCGGGAAAAGCCGAAAGACAAACAACAACAGAAATGCAATCTGTAATCCATTTAGCCAGGATAAGTTTAGAAACTGGTGACCCCAGTCTGTACGGTGAGAAAAGTACAGTTTTGTACCTACCATAAATGTAGATGTCCGAGAGGAATGCATCTGCAGTCCTTACAAATGGGTTGTCCTGTCGTCAGGCAGCCCTTCGGTCGGCCGGATTCCAAAGTCTGGGTCCGGCTTCGGCTGGTGTCGCACTTCACCCGACGTCATTGCGGCAGTTTTCGGGTATAAAGGCATCAGCCGACGCCATTTTCCTCAGTGTTTCTTGCCCCAGATGCCAGGTGCCCTCTTGGTAGGCTAAATTTGGATAAATGTCAAAGTTTCCAAATAATAGAGAGCAAACACACAAAATAAACATGTATGTACATATATACAAACAAATACACCATAATAGATCCCCCCCAAGCTAGCTGAAGATTGGTAAGTACCCTAGGAGTACCTCAGGGGGAAGGAGGAGGGTAATCCTGACTGCAGATGCATTCCTCTCGGACATCTACATTTATGGTAGGTACAAAACTGTACTATGTCCTTCAAGGATGCATCTGCAGTCCTTACAAATGGGTAGAATACCATAGCTAAACTAGGGAGGAGGAAATGAGAATAGATTATGGTGTAGTCAGGATCCCTTGCAAAACAGCAGTGGCAAAGCCAGCACGGGATCTAGAGTATAGAGGTAAGTTATAATGCTTGGCAAATGTATGCACGGAGGTCCAAGTAGCAGCCTCTATAATGTCCTTGGTAGCCACTCCTCGTAAGAAAGCTGTGGTAGTGGCTGTGGCCCTTGTGGAGTGAGGCCTGATGTTCTCTGGAGTTTTCTTTCCATGGTAGGAGTAACAAAATCTAATGCAATTTCCTATCCATTTGGAGATTGTCTGTTTAGAAATTGGTTTTCCTTCTTTTTCTGTTGCATAAGCTACCAAGAGCTGGTCAGTTCTTCTATTGTTTTTTGTCCTGTCCAGGTAGTAGCGTAATTGCCTGTGTACATCCAAGGTATGTAAAAGCTTTTCTCCCTTGTTCTGTGGATTGGGGAAGAATGTAGGAAGGTGGATAGCCTGATTTAAAGAGACTCTGGATACCACCTTAGGCATAAATGTAGGATTTGTTCTCATGGACACTCTATCTTGATGGAAGATCAGGAAGGGTTGTACTGCCATTAATGCTTGTAGTTCAGAGACCCTTCTTGCTGAAGTTATTGCCAGCAGGAAGGCAGTCTTCCAGGATAAGTATTGCAAGTCTGCTGTAGCTGCTGGCTCGAAAGGAGGCAGAGTCAGTTTTTCTAGCACAAAGTTCAAGTCCCATGCTGGCAATGGAGGTTTCCTGGGAGGTTTTACATTTTAATTCCCTCAGAAACTGTCTGAGCAGAGGATGCGAGAAGACAGGAGGATCCAAGCTGTATTGTGCTGAAATAGCTGATGCATGTATCTTGATGGAGGAGTAGGACAGGCCTGTGTGGTAGAGCTCAGCCAAGTACTCCAGGATGTTGGCTATGTTCACCAGTGTCACATCTTGCCCTTTTGCAGCGCTCCAGATGAGATATCTTTTCCATTTTGCTGCATAATTCTTTCTTGTTGAAGGTCTACGAGCCTCCAGGATTATGTCCTTAACCCTTTGGGATAAATTTGTGCTAATTTCTGTCATGTAATGTTCCAGGCAGTTAGTTGCAGAGTTTTTAGGCTTGGATGCAGAATGTTGTAGTTGTTCTCTGTCAGCAGTAATGGGATCAGTGGTAGTTTCCATATTTGCTCCCTGGACATGCTCCTCAGTAGTGGATACCAATGTTGTCTTGGCCAGTCTGGGGTTATCAGAATGATCCTCGGACGTTCCTCTTTGATCTTGAGAAGCACTTTGTGCATCAAAGGAAGTGGTGGGAATGCGTATGCTGTAATGCTTTTCCAACTGAAGGATAGGGAGTCCACCTTCCAAGCAAGTGGGTGGTAAGTCCTTGTGCAGAATTTCTTTAACTGGTGATTGTATGGGGATGCAAACAAGTCTATTTGTGGTAATCCCCATTTCCTTGTGATGGCTTTGAAGATGTCCGGATGCAGCATCCATTCGTGGGCATCTGTTATAGTTCTGCTTAATATGTCTGCTAGAATGTTTTCCTTCCCTGGAACATAAATTGCCTGTAACTGAAGGTTGTAACCCAGAGCCACATCCCATAGGTCTAGTGCCAGCCGGCATAGGGGGTATGAGTGTGTGCCTCCCTGTTTGTTGATGTACCACATAACTGTGGTGTTGTCTGTCCTTATCAACAGCTGGCCTTCGTGGAGAAGAGGTCTGAATGCCTGGATTGCCAATTTTACTGCCATCATTTCTTTTAGATTTATGTGCAGATGCAGTTGGTCTTGAGTCCATAGGCCTTGAATGCACTTGTCCATCATGTGTGCCCCCCAACCGAGGTCTGAGGCATCTGTCGTGATAGTTTGTCTTGGATGACTTTTGCTGAAGGGAAGTCCTGTGTTTGATTGACAGGCCTGTGCCCACCATAAGAACTCCTGTTTCAGGCATGGGATCATTGGAATTTTGGTTTCCAGGCTGTGCTTGTGCTGAGACCACAAATTCTTTAGGTACCACTGTAGCTTTCTCATATGAAGCCTGGCATGAGGGACCAGAATTATGCAGGATGCCATGAAGCCTAGAGCTTGTAACACTTTTCTTGCAGTTAGATGGCTCTGCTTTGTTAATGCCAAAAAGTAGAGAGGAAGTTGTTCTTTCTTTTCTGCAGTTAGAATGCCATTTGTTTGGATGTGTCCAGTTCTGCACCCAGAAAGGTTATTATTTGGGATGGAATCAGCCTTGACTTTTTTGAGTTGACTGTGTATCCCAGGGCTTGAAGCAGGTAGATGACTCTTTGTAAGTCTTCTGTTAATTTGTTTTTGTTGTCCGCTTGTATCAGGCAGTCGTCCAGGTAGGGGTAGATTTGAATCCCCTGAAGTCTGCAATGAGCAATTACTGATGCCAGGCATTTTGTGAACACTCTGGGCGCAGTAGATGAGCCAAAGGGCAATGCTGAGAATTGATAATGCTCTGATCCTGCAAGAAATCTGAGGTATCTTCTGCAAATTGGTCTGATGGGGACGTGCAGGTATGCCTCCTTGAGATCTAGAGTTACCAGCCAAGACTCCTTGCCCAGCATGGGAAGAAGCTGCTGTAGAGTCAGCATTTTGAATTTTGGAACAATGAGGAATGTGTTTAGAGCGGACAGATCTAGAATAGGCCTCCATTTGTTTTCTTTTCTTGGTACCAGGAAGAGCCTGGAGTAAAATCCCTTCCCTTGCTCCATAAATGGTACCTTTTCCACAGCTCTCATTCTTAATAATTGAGATATTTGTTTTAGAGCTTCTGCCCTTTGAGTAGGTGGTAGGTTTGGCATTCCTCTCTTTCCTGGTAGAGTATGGAAATGGAACCTGTAACCTTGGTCTATAGTTTGCAAAATCCATTTTTCTCTTGTAATGCAGTGCCAGTTTCTTGAAAATAAGGTTAGCTTTCTGCCTAAGGGTGCTTCTAGTTGTTCCCTGGTAGGCGGTGTCATCGCCAAGTCACTGTGATTGAGTTGTTGTAGTGGTGGTGGCTGTGTCCGTGCCTCGTTGGTTGTTACCCTGCCACTGGCGACCCCTGTAGGCACCTCTGGTTTGGTTTCTGCCTCTGGAGCGCCTATTCCTGCCTCTTTGTGCCTTAGAGGACTCCGGAAAGGACCAATTCTTGGAGGGCCAATTCCTGCTAAACCTTGGAGGTTGAACTTGTAAGAAATCTTTTACGGTTTGCACAGATTTTGCTTTCTCTTCCATCTTTTTGAGAACCTGTTGTGCGGGGGCACCAAATAAATTGACCTTGTCCATAGGTGCATCCAAAAGCTTAGATATGATATGGTCTGGTAACGCCTGTTCTTTCAACCATGCATGCCTCCTGATAACTGTGCCCGTCATGGCTGATCTAAAGGAAGCCTCCAGTGCATCATAGCCACATTTTAAAGAATGGTTACTAACCTGCTGAATGTTATGTAACATTTCTTGAACATACTTTTTCTCTATAGATTCTTCAGAGGACAGCTTTTTAGTCAACTGGTCAAGCATAAACTCTTGATATTGAATCATATGGAATTGGCAATTCAAAGCTCTAGCTGACAAAGTAGCAGAGGTGTAAACTTTTTTACCCCATCTCTCTAAGGACCTGGAATCCCTTTCAGAGGGGAGGGGGTTTTTAGAAGAAGTAGCTGCTACAGCTTTAGGGCCCTGGGAGATAGTCTCTGGATCTGCAAAAGGGGCCTTATATAAGTGGTGATGAGTGTCCGGGACCCTGTAGTACCTATCTGGTTTAACAGGGGCTGGAGGTAAAGTATCAGGAGAAGTGCAAGCATCATTAAATGCATCATCAACAACAGATAGAACTGGAGGAATAGCTAAAGGCCTATGCTGTGGTAAGTGTAGAAAGGTCCTAAGCCTTTTTCTTGAGTCTGAGAAATCTTGGCCCTGCCACTGGAATTGTTCCCTCATAGCATGCAAGGTTTCCCCAAAGGAAAATTCCTCAGGAGGAGAGGCTGAAGGGATGGACTCCTCAGCATCGGAATCTTCGTAAGGAGAATAAGAAGCCTCAGGAGGATCAGAATGTTCTGAATCATCAGAAGAATCATCTGTGGCTACTGGCTCAGGGGGCTCTGCTCTAGGTCTCTTTTCTGGAGGAGGAGAGAGGCCCTGTCTGGATGGGGCTGGGATCCTCGGATTAAAGTGATGAGATCCTGTGCCAAAGAAAGCATATGGGAGCTGGTGCTGGGCCTGTGAGAGGGGGGCTTGGCAGGCACTGGCTTGGAAGTTTTGGCTGCTTTAGCCCTGGCAAAGGCCTTAATAGACATAGCTGGAGGAGGCCTAGCAGCTCCACGTGCAGGAGTAGAAATATCTAGTGGAATGGTGTCAGATAAATCCTGTGAAATCGCAACAGAAGGCTGGATTTCAGAAGCCGTTTCTACCAGAATGGAAGAGGCCTTGGTAGAAGGCAAGTTGTCGGCTGAAGAAAGAACCGCTTGCTCGGTTTCGGCCGAAATCGAGACACTCGCGGATTGCTTGGCCGTGGTTTCAGCCGAAACCGCGGACCACGTGTGTCGGTCCTTTTCTTTGCGTTTTTTAGTTATTTGCGTAGTCGGAGGATCCGACGGCATAATGTAGGCAAAATCGGAGCCGAAAATCTGTTCAGCAAAGTCCGAGCGACGTCTCAGCGTCCGCCGGTTAAAAGAAGCACAGGCTAGACAAGCTGCTACGTCGTGGTCTGGGCCTAAACAATGTATACAATAGGAGTGGAAATCTTTATGAGGTATTTGTTGCCCACAAGATAAACAGTTATTAACTTTCTCTGACATCGGCTGAGGCAAGAAAGAGTCCCCAACGGGGTACTTAGCTTTATAGAAGTCTTCGAAGTAGTATTCGGTAGAATTATCTCTGGATCTGACCGACCGGCACTTGCGAACAGCTTCTGCTTCGGGCGCCACGTGGCAAGAAAGACTGAGGAAAATGGCGTCGGCTGATGCCTTTATACCCGAAAACTGCCGCAATGACGTCGGGTGAAGTGCGACACCAGCCGAAGCCGGACCCAGACTTTGGAATCCGGCCGACCGAAGGGCTGCCTGACGACAGGACAACCCATTTGTAAGGACTGCAGATGCATCCTTGAAGGACATCAAACAGCTGTTAAGACTTCCTGAAATGTTTTGTCCTGTGTAGGTAAAAATGTAATTGTCTATGTACATCTAAAAGATGCATCATGTACTCTCCCTTACTTGAAACATTGGAGAAGATGACAGGCTAATGAATTGTTGGATTGATATTCTAGTCAGATGCTACTTTGGTAAGAAGGATGGACTGGATCATAAAGTAACTCTGTCTTTGTGAAAAACAGTGCAAGGGGATTTGAAGATACAGTCTGGAGTTCAGAAATATGCCTCACAGATGTAATAGCTACTAGAAATGCTGTTTTCCAAGACAAAACTTTCAAATCATATTTGACTAATGGTTCACACTTTTATTTCCTCTAAAAGCAGGCTACCAACAATGGCAAAAAGAATAACCTCTAATGGGTAGAAAAGGTTAAAAGTAGAAAAGTACAAGTGAAGAAATGTATTTCTTTCTTTTCTGAAGAAATATCAAGCAAAGGTCTTTATTTCGCCACTGAAGAAAAGGTCCAGAAGTAGACCAGACAAACTCTGCACTACTGTATTTATTATACTTTGTCTCAGAACAAATTCTTGCCAAACAGTTAATTCTGTCAGAGCTATTTTTATTTTATTTATTTTACATTTGTTGACCGGGCTAGTCTGGCTGGATACATGCCCATTTTCAGCAGAGGCCCGAGGAGAAAAGCTCCACTATATACTAGTAAATAATATAAAAAACAGCACAGTAAGATACAAATTATATGCATCTAGAGAACAATTCCTATGTAGCATAGTAACAGTACAGAAGCACTTTAACAAAATATAAAATAAAGTGATGATTCCTATTCTCATATTCTATGCAAAAGCAGGAGTAGAAGAATTGAAAGAAAGTGAAAATAGTAAGTCACACAAGAGTTTGTACAATATTTACAGTGTTAACAATGATGATAAATATTTTGTGCCAGGGCACACGTTTTAAGAAATAGATTTGCACAGCAGGGAGCAACATGTAGGTTTAAATAAGAGGAGAGATGACAGGTTGCTGTATTGTAACAAGTAAAAGAGAAAATGACGTTATAGGAAAAGTAGCATCCAAGTGGATACCAGGTGAGCTACAGAGGAAGGGTAGTACTAGTGATAGAGACGAGTAGAAGAGTAGTGGAGAGAACAGTAAAAAGAGTTGGATGCCGAGGTCAGTCAGGATTAGAAACACAGCTAGACAGATGAATAGACTAAGGCACACAGTCTAAGACGTCTCCACCGAATGAAACATACTGTCCAGTTTATATACTCTTTTCAACCAATGTTATTTTTAATGTCCTTGTGACTTGTGCTTCTGGTTTCTGTCTCTGTCATGAAAAAGTCCATGGTTATTTCATGCCCTTTTTTGGTCCTTGCCGTATCTGAAGACTTCACAAAAGTCTTTCCACGTCATCTTTGTGTCACTTGACCTGTCTGCATTTTATTTATTTATTTCTGCATCTGAAAGCCAAGAAAGTCAACTTCCTTTTTTTCTATAACAGGATGCATTGACAGTATTGCCCACAGCTATATGTTATTAATATCTAAGCTGAACATAACTGTTCTTGTAAAGCAAGCATATTATTTTGAAAACTGCTGTTTGGCCTTGCACATTTCCTTTCACTGTACACACAGTATATTGGGGAAAAACAATTTATTTTACACAATATCTGTCAATTCCCACTTTTTTTAAGACCCATAAAAATTGTAAGACAATTTACATTACAACAAAATATGATCTTTAGTACTTTGAATCCCTTGGTCTGTTGCAACATACAAATTCCTTGCATTCAATGCTCTCTCTAAAGAATGTTACATTACCAACAACTGTTACTTGATTAATACTTTTATTAACACAAATATGACGATAAGAGCAATTAATGCGGAAGTTGTAGTACCCCACCATAGACACATAGCTATTATTACTTATCTATTTTTAACTGTTTTTATGCTTCCTTAAACAAGTTGTCAGTCTTGCAGTTACACATAAGCATTTCAAAATCTTGTCAAGTTAACCCTTGCTTTACAAGGCAAAACCTTGTATTAGAAACAAGCATATTTCTTTTGCACTGCATAATTTCATTATTGCTTTGGGAAAAGAATATTTAAAAAAAGCAATTTACAGGAAAATGTGATCCTCTGTACTTAACAGCCTTTCTTCATTGTTAACAGTTACTTGTTTGACAGTTTTATAGCACATTTGCTCTGTTATTATATCTGACTTAACTTTCCATATTGCCTTAGTGGCACTATACCAGTGAAAAATTCAGTTTCTGAAATAACACCATTTCCTACGTCCAGCTGTTTTAAAATCTTTCCCTGTTTTTTATCATGAACCTCCCTCTTTTCCTGGTGATTACCGTGTCCTCTGGTAATGTGCGAGTAATTTTCATTATTGGAACTGCATACTCTATGTGACAGAATTTCTTCTCTTTCATTTCTTCCTTAAAAGAAGTTGTGTCTTTCGGCTTTTCCCGCTTAGGGGTCGCCACAGTGGAACTCCAGTCCGCTAATGATTGGCAGTAGATTTTTACGTGCAGAGTTGCCGGCTCTGACGCACAACCTTCAACGAAGGTATGCCCATTAACGCAGGTCTCCACACAGAAGACTGTCTAGCTGAGAATCGAACAGGACAATGTCTTACTGTGAGGCGACAATGCTACCGCAGCACCACCACTGCAGTCTAAAAGAAGTATTGTGTGTTAACTCCCATGCCATTTTTATTTTATACTCAAGCTTTTTTACATGACCATAGTTCGTTTGAAAACAGTATCCCTTTTCCTATTTTTATCAACGGTAAATTTTTTTTATGGCTGATTGTTTTACAACTCTACTTTTATAAGATTTTTTTAAACATAAAACGTGTACGTGTAACCTCTACAGGGACTGCATATAATGGCAATTTTCCCTCTGTAAGGAATGTGGCTAAAAACTCAACAATTTGACTTGTCACTTGCCTTTGCAAACAAATTTTGCATGTCCAAAATATACTGAAATCAGGTATCCAATCATGATGTCCCTGTTCTCATGATATATTATATCCGAGTATTTCTCCCCATTTTTTTTCTTCGCAACTGTTTTAGATTGCCTTGTCCTGTTCATAGATTGCTATTATAGAAACAAATTTAAACTTTTGTAAGACTGTTAACAGAGTGTTACTGTACTGATACTGTTTGATTGTTATTAACTTACACTGATTTTTATGAACCATCATGGTGTGCTGCTTTTGCTTGGATTTTTATTAGCTGAAAAATGCTATTTGTCTAAGTTTTAATGACTCTGTACTTTACTACCTGTATGTATAGCTGTGTATTATTACCCGGATGGCAGTTACACCAGTTTGACTTATGATGTTTTTGCTGAACTAGTTTGTTTATAAGACTGTTTGCGGTTATATTTTACGTAATACATTCTTTTGAAAATATGACATTACAATCACTTTTTTACCACTATTGATCCTGTTTGCTGTACAAGCTAAGGTATGTTCGAAGCTACCAAATGGTATGAAACAAAGTTATAATGTTAAGAAATTACAAAGTTTGTGACTGGAATAGAACTCACGTGTTAGACAAAAAAAATAGGAGCGGGAGGAGATACAAGTATAGAAAAATAGTAGAGAGATAATCACTTACAAAAAAGACTGAAATAATTATCCAATATAACACTTGGACATGGATCCACATTTGTATGAGATGGCAGCAAACAAGATCGGAGGTATTGTTGGCTGACTGGTGCATTAAAGGTAAGTGAGGAGCTCGAGAGCTGGATCCAAAGCCTGGTGCATGCGGCCATGTCGGATATGAGGTCGGATCTGGTAACCCTACGTTGAGGAAGAATGAACATCATCAGATCTATTTCTATGTAATTCTCTCACTCTTTTCTAAAGATCTCCCTTCCAGTTCTTGTATCTCTTCTGCAATAATCAATGCTTCACACACAGCTGGTTTAGATTTTGATTTAAATTTTCTAGTAATTGCTTTTTTGGCAGCTAACAGAATTAAACTTAAGGCTTTACTATGTCAAGGCAATTCAAATCTCGTGCTCCAGCTCAAAAGAATCATTTCCTTAGTAGTAAGCATTTGCTCCCCCAATATTTCTGACAGAGTACTCTGTATGGAATATTTAAAATCTGCCAACTCACTGCACTCCCAAAAATCATGTACATCATTCTTTCCTATCACACCTTTAACATTTGCTAAATACCTCTGGAAAACTAAGTCCACTTGGGGAATAAATATACCTATGCAAATATTTCTAAGCATAAATCCTAAACTATCTGTATTTTCTTGCATATATCAGAGCCAAACATGTCTTCCCATTGCTTCCTTGTAAATTGCTTTTCCAGTCTCTCTTCCCAGTCTTTTCTAAGCTCCTCTGACTCAAAGTTCTCATAAAATATTTTATATGCTGTACCAGTTTTCCATTTTAATAGTAACTTCTGTTCCAGATTCAAATGAAAACTGTGTAGAAGTAGGTTTTTCAAATTATGACTCCCGCATCCCTTTTGTTTTGCTTATATTTAGATATCAATCCATGGTAGGGGGAAGGCATTCTCTAATCTACTGTCCAGACTTCTTCTTGGACTCATCACACTCTATTACCTTTCCCTGTTTAGTTATTTGCTCCCAATACCTTGGTTCCCTTACAAGTTTTCTCCAGTAAACTCAAGCCCTCTTCCTCCTCCTATTTCCTGCATCCCTACTGGCAAAATCATCTTTCTATATTCACGTGTTGGCTTAATTTTTAGAATACTTTATGAAACTTTATGAAAATAAGATTCTGTATGATTACTACTCTCCTTAAGGTTCTGCATCCAAAATCCCACCATCTCCTTATTTCTTGAACTCCCCATCTTGTTCCATCATTATTATCCCTTTCCATTTTGAATTACACCCTTCTGCTTCTGTTATGTATGTGAGCCTTAACTGTGTAGCTCCAAAATATCTCTAAATATCAGGTAATCCTAAACCATCTTGTTGTATTGGAAGGATCAATTTATCCCACTAAATTCTTCCCCTCCCAAATACATTCTATCAACTCTTTATTAATTAGTCCACAGCTTCACCACTGGTTGATTAAAAAATATGCCTGCGCTGTACTTAAAATTAAAGAGACTAAAAACATTTTCACTGCTTGTATCTTACGATCCATATTTATAAACAGGAGTTTCCAGTTTTGCAGTTTTTGTATCATCTTTTTAGTCTCTTCCCACATATCCACAGCTGCCATAACAGAAGCCTTCTTAATGCATAATCCTTAATACTTTATATTATCATGACCCCATAAATACAGATATCGCTGAACCAATTATTGTGTGGGTACATTATTTACAGCTACAGCCCTTTGTTTTATCTTCATTCATTTTATATCATGGAAGACTTGAAAACTGTTACAAAACGTCCCACAACACAGAGATGTCCTTTTCTGGATTTATTGAGTGCAAAATAAAATCATCTACAAAGAAAGCCAACCTTCCTTGATTACCACACAAATTATATCCTTGAATTTCTGAGTATCTTACTTTTTACTTTTTCTTTGCAACTGATACAAAGATACATCTGCCTGGTTCCTCTGTTCAAACACACTGTCTGACAATTTGGTAACAACCCTTTCTACTTTCTATTGTCCAAGTCATTAAGCTTGAAGATTTTGTGCTCTGGGGGTGGTTATCAAAAAATAGTTGCTTAACAGCAATTTTTCTAAACTGCATATTATCCATATAATCTTATTTTCCATTAATCACTCTGCAGATGCTCTTCCTCTTGTTCTGTGAAATTCCACTTATTCTGCAATAATACTTTAACTTTTGTCAACCTCTGTAAATAATTCCTGTTGCTTCATAACTCTCTCTCTTTTTCCCTTTAACTTCTACCCAGTTTTCTAAACGCAATATTCATTTTATCCCACTCACTAGCGATCCCTTATGAAGAAATGTTTATCTTCCCTAATAATGCTTGAATAATTTCCACTACCCACTCCTTAAATGCCTCTCTTTTTAATAACAAGATGTCTCATTTTTTACTTATTTTTTTATCTGTGCATGATCTGAAATAGTTATGGGATACAGTTTGAAGCTTTCAATTAAATGCACAAGTTCCTGTGAAACATAGTTTCTATCTAGTCTAGCCTAGTTATTATACCTTGCAGTATAACATGTAAAATCTACCCAGGTTCTTACTACTGAATTCATGCCTTCTGTGACTAGCATTTCATAGATTTAGTCAAAACTCTACCCTCTTTTGTTATATTTTCCGTTCTAGGTCTCCTTGATACATCCTCACTACTGCAAATCAAGTTCTAGTCTCTGCCTATAAGTAACATTCCATGCTGAAAGCAGAGTTCTCCCAAAATTGTATTAAGCTCCATAACAGCAGTTTTTGGTCGAATATAAGTGCATGCCACAGAATTCCTCCTCCCTTGCTACCACAAATCTACCATTATTGTCCTTTTTCCTCTTCTGTTGGTGCCCTGACAGCAATCAGTATTACTCCTTTTTACCTTTGTTCCAGACATGCAGCTGAATATCCATCCTGAAATCAATCTGTTTTCAATTTCACATCTCATTTCTTTCCAAATGCATCTCTTTCAGCACTTCTATTTGCACTCTGCATTTAATTCAATACTATTTCCTTTTTATCCATACCTGTATGACCATTTACATTCCAAAATAATATACAGAGAGTAGCCATTATGATAAAAAGCAAATGTTACTACCCATTAAACGTTACAGTTTTTTTAATATGTATTTTCAACTTTTGTCTTACATGTGTACACTACTATTTGGCAGGCTGATGTTTTATACAGTTATTTATTTGACTCCCAATTTGAACCTACATCCCATTTTCCAGACACTTTGCTTTAACGAAAACCTTCAAAACAAAAAACTAAATATATTTTCAGAACCTCCATCTCCTATTAACTTAGAACTAACACACAAAACTATTTACATTTTCAAAAAATGAAGTTTAACACTTCAGATAGGAACAACTGTCCCAAATGGACAGCTGTACTCACAGGTATTACCTAATGTAAAATTAAGGTTATCCATGCCAGAGAGCAGGTTACAGCCTGTGCTCTCAGTTACACCGATTGTGGTCTATTCTTTTATTTCTCTTCTCCTCCCTGGTGTGAAATTCAGCCTGTATGCTTACAGAAAACATTAAAATTTAGCCTTATCAAAAAGTGTTCTGGCTACCTTTAAACAAAACTAAATTGTGCAGTGTTCTATGCATTAAAGTATTAAGACTGTGGGTGACACAAATGCCTCTTATACACTTCCATAACTTCAGACTATTTTTCACTGGACTGTTTGCCATTGCACTTTTAAATTTTGCATTTCTTTCAGCACAGAATGCACAGAAATCTGATGATTAACAACCTGCACATACAGACAGCTCATCTTCATGAAAAAGTAAATACTGAATGAATGTAGAATGTGGTGGAACCAGACAACCCCAAAAGATAAAATCCAAACAAATAATAAGACGTAAAAGGCTGAGAGTATACTCACTTAAATTATAAAAACAACAACAAGAAGAAGAAGAAGAATAGGTTAGCACTTTCGTGGTTTCCCACTTCTTCAGACCTTAATCAATTAAGGTCTGAAGAAGTGGGAAACCACGAAAGCACTAACCTATTCTTCTTCTTGTTTTTACAATTAAAGTGAGTATACTCTCAGCCTTCGACATTTTATTATTCATGAAAAAGTAGTGAGCAATGGGAAAAAACAACTTTGCTGATCCATGAAGAAACCTTTCATTCCCCTGGCCAACTGTCTTCAGCTGCAGACTTCTTGTCTACTACTGAGAACATTTGTTAATTGAAAAAAAAAATATTATCATAGCAGAAGCATTTTTATGGCTTTCCTCATTTGTATTTTTCATGCTTATTTGTTTAAAAAACGTATTTACAGCTTAAGCTAAGGACATAAGCTACACATACACCCTTCCAAAAACAAGGGAAATTATCTTAATTCTTCACATAATGTATTCAATAAACTTTTATACCCCATTACTCCTTCCCTGTAGTCCAAGGTCACAAAATTATATTAATTTATTTAAAACTTGCTTCTGCCCAGCTTTTCTCCACTTGTTATACTGTAAAGCCTAAAATGTTTATAGCCAAGAAAAATACTTGTTTATTTTAATATCTTTAAAATATACATCAGTCACCAAAAAAGACTCAAACCTCATTTAAAGTACCACTGACTGCAAACTCTACAAAACTGCTCTACAATATAACATGCGGCTTATATCATGAAATGTTTTATACAAATACCAGTAACAACAAAGATGGTTTTAGTTACTTCTCTTTTCCCCTTTAGTATCTTTTTAAACATTAATTACAAAGTATGTTATATGCTTTACAGCCCACTCAAAAGTTTAATAAAGTCAAATAAACTGCCAGCTTTCTCAGCCACATTTTCTTGCAGGGCTATATTTCACAAATGTGAATGATACTTCAGTATTGCCCATTTATTTGCTAATCTCAATGTTGCTGATCTTCCTGATCATATCCATCTCCAAACAACAGACTCTGGTTCATGTCTAAGGTACTCCTGATTTTTCTAGTCAACTCCTGTGCCTTTTTTTTGTCTCAAACATTTTCCTTTGGAACACTGTCAAACTCTTACCATGAGCTTTACTGTTGAAAGAATGAAAAGCAAAGTCCCCTTCTGCTTGCTGGCTCACATTTTGTTGGATAAACATGATTACCTCCCTAGCCTGTTCTGTATTAGAAATGTCATTGCTTCTCCAGGAAAAAAATTCTGAAGACAGCTGGATACAGAAGTTCGAATCAAGCACCTGCCTCTCAACATTTCCTGATTTCTGGGATAAATTTGCTTCTCTTCTGCCTGGAGTACAGTCAGTGATCATTTTCAACACTGCTATCTCCGATTTTTAATATTTTTCCTTTCTTCCACAGTTTTATCTGGACCGGTTATTTCTACTGGTATGACTGCATCTTTACTAATATAGGTCTTGCCTGCTTTCTCATGATCAAGTTTACACTTGATGTGCCCTTTCAGTTAACAAATCCTTCTGTGGAACACTAGTCCAACTGCTTATTTGTGCCTACATAAAATTAATACAGTATGTTCCTTCACGTTCTTCTGGTATAGCAAATCTCAGGTTTTCTATGTGCACTTTGTCTTCTAAATCTTTTTTTGCAACACCTCTTGTTGAGAAGCCTCAAACTTCAGTGTTTGATTTTAATCACCTTTAAAAATAACGGATGTATTTTTTTCCTATAAATTACTGGAAGCCATCTCTTGTACAAAAATGAAGACTGAACTTTTTTTTTGCTGAACAGCCACATAATTCTACACAGCCACTATTTTCTCTTCACTTTTTCTAGTTAATTTTCTTTCAGGTTCTTCACATTTTCTTTGCTGATATCCAGGCAGTGCACTTACTAGCCAGCAGACGAATTTTATCCAAGCAGACAAATTCACTGGCCCTTCCTTCTCAGTTTCTGTTATGTTGGAAGAGCTACAAGTAAGCCGCTTATCAGTCTGTAGCCATCTTAGAAGTCCCTAGTGGATATATTTTTGATAAATGTTGGATGGTTAAGTATTTAGGACCTATAATAATTAAAAGATGCTTACAAATGTATATATTAATGTGAATGTGGAAATGCTACTAGAATTATATGGAAATTAGATTGCTCGTTGTGGGATACAGTAAACAGAACATTTTTTCTGCTATGTGGGTTACTTGGAAAGGACGATGTGATGAGTTCTTTAATACAAAATGTGAAATTGCAGATGTTCTGAACATTCTGAAGAGACAGTTATGGCAGTATGCTTTGCATACAAGAAATAAGGAAAATTAAATGCAAGTAGAATGTAAACATGTAAATAAGTTGTATATGTGCAAATAAATAAATTACTTCTACAATTTCTGCTAAATGCCATTCGGTCCCTTTACATCTTACTGAGCTACAACCACCTTAGATAGATAGAAACTCGGTTTACTATGGCATCAGAAGGATGGCACACACAGGTGTACAAGTGAGATCCTCCTCATGCTGCACTGCTGGGCCAGCAATGGAATTTTTTCTAAGTACCTAGTAGAACTACAGAGTAGAGAAGAGAACTGGAAACTTTTGATCTTCTAGCAGAAGAGGGAAATGTGTTACCTACTCAGCCTCTGACACTGCCAAATGCCATCCTTTTAGTTAGTATTTTAACCGAGTAAGTGGAGCAACTGGTCTCAACAGGGTTGTCTTCAATATGCAAAGTGGGTTATCCACAGGGAACACTGGATGAACAGGAGGACATACTTTCCCTGTCAATGTCAAACACAGGAATATCCAGCTCTTTTAATTCAACCATAGCTGAAAATTCATGACTAAGTGGGAAAATCACCAGATGTTTCTCTGGAGCTGATCCCATGCCCATTAGAAAAGGGAAGATTCAGAGTCAATGATGCCACAGGCTCAGTCTATGCTGGACTCGGAACAGGAAAGGTATGTGACAGGGAGGCATGCACCCTGACCTCTTAACTGTCCCTATGGTGAAGAAACACTCATGTTTTCAGGCCTGATTCACCCCTGCACAAGATATACCTATTTTGTGAGGTATATAGTTATTTCCAGGCTTGATTTACCCCTTCACATAATTTTCTGAATTACCACATCATCACACTTGATTTTTGAAACAGTCTAGTACACAGAAAACCACACTGCATGACCAACATAAAAGTGGCATCAATAATTTTAATCATGATACACATCTTACTTATCCATTTTTTTCAGAAGCAAAAATTAAAGATCTTGTGTGATAAAATTCTGCAATACAGTTCATTAATTCTACAAATTTTACACTATTTGATGATGAGCTTTTACGTTCCTATCATTTTTAGCACTCCGTTTTAAACAAGTTTTGAATAGCATCTCTCATTCCTACCAGAAGCTGGAAGAATTGTGTGCTATTTAGTATTCAGTAAAAAAGAAGAACCTGGAAACAGCGCACACCAAACCACACTTTATTTGAAATCACAAAAGTTGCTAAAAATCCACCAGATAGTCCACAAGGTTAACGCTTTATAATAAGTCAATGCTATTTGGTATTCAGATTTTATGCTAATTAGATATCCAGACTTTTTGGCTGGGTGACCCTTACTTTTCAATGGCCCTTATTCCTATTTTCAATGTCTGCAGGTTAAGAGAGATACATGCACCAGGGGCAGCGATGTAGGAGTTGACTAACACTGGAATGGTTTCGAGGTGCACTGTGATGATATACAGCCAGACAAGATGACACCAAAGTGGGGGTGGTTGTGAAAAATTTGGCAGTACAGTCTAGACTGCAGGGATATTTGGACATAGCTAAGTAATGGACAAAGAACAATATGGTTTTCAATGCAAAGAAGTCAAAAACCTCCACTTTGGTGGCAAGAGCATATGCAACAAGTCATAGAATTATCACTAAGAATTATATGGTTAAGGATTCAGAACTCGCCACTTACATGGGCCTTTTTTTCAACACAAACCCATTAATTGTAGTAGGTAAACATACACAGCCATAAAGAACACGTTATGCAGTTTACCTACAAGGGATGCACACTACTGTTACTTAGCTACAAGGCAGTGGTAAGACCAAATATTACATAGTGTACAGCAGTTTGTAGCTATAACATGGCACAGATTTGTAAGTTGGAAAGAATCCAAAAGTACTACACAAAGCAAATTACTAAGATGAGATTTTTTGCTATAAATCAGACTCCAAAAGTTATGCTTCGTTCCAATAAATTACAGGATAGTAAGAAGGGACCTTATCAGTATTTTCCTTACATTTGTAGATCAGAATAAGTCAGCAAAATGGGCAATGTAATCAATAACTATCAGAGTACAAGGAACCATGGTGCAATTGTTGAAACCCCAAAGCTATTACAGAATGCTCTATTACTAAGACTTTTGGCTTTTTCTGGTTAGGGGTCGCCACAGTGGAACTCTGGTCCGCTCATGATTGGCAGTGGATTTTTTTTTTACGGTGCTGAGTTGCCAGCCCGATGCTCAACCTTCAACGAAGGCATGCCCATTCACACTTGCACCTACCTGCATGTCTTTAATGTCACTCGACTGCGGGGAGGACATGCAGACTCCACACAGAAGGCGCTCCAGCTGAGAATTGAACTGGAGAACCTCTTGCTGTGAGGTGACAATGCTAACCGTTGCACCACTGCCATGGTGCAATTCTTGAAACCCCAAGGCTATTATAGAATGCTCGTCCACTGAAAATTAGAAACATAAGACAGTTTACAAACATTTAAAAGGCACTAGATGAGGCCATTGGAATTAGATCATATGACACTGCATAATTAAGTGGCAAGCGTTTATAAGGTCTAAGTAAGACTTACAACACATATTCACTATATACACTGAACATTCGCTGAGTATATTTTCAAAGCCTAGTGTGGAGATGGGGAAAGTAGAGGGGTTCAGAAACAGTTGCAGAAGAGCTAATGGTGACAGAGTTAACAGTAGTGAGTAGACAATAACGGGGGGGGGGGGCGTGCAAAGGAAGTTGACTCACTAGGATTAAGGCTTGGACTCAACCATGTCCCAGGTGCATGAGGCATGTCTCAGCATCAAACAGCAGACAAACAGAGAGAGAGAATCAAACTCAGGACTACAGAATGACCAAGCTTGCTGGCAGCTCACAGCCTTAATCTACTGTGCTAAGCACAATTCAGTATGTTTTTATTTGTCCAATAACCAATCTCAAGGTGTTGCACATTATTAACCAACCTGAATCACAGCCAAGTAGTAAGCAACCTAAATGGAAATCATGAAAATCTTACTGGTAAAATACTGGGTATGTTGTTTAATAATTTCATTCCATTTTTCCTGAAATTTGTGTAAAGTATGGATGTGATGCCCTTTTATCACAGGTTTGGTGCTGCGGTAGTGTTGTCGCCTCGCAGCAAGACGTTGTCGCGTTGGATTCTCAGCTAGAGCGTCTTCTGTATGGAGGCATGCGTGAATGGGTGTGCCTTCGTTGAAGGTTGTGCGTCAGGACTGGTAACTCAGCACATAAAAATCCACTACCAAACATTAGCGGACTGGAGTTCCACTGTGGCGACCCCTAACCGGGATAAGCCGAAAGACACAACAAAAAAATTCCACTCGTTCAACTGAATGCTAAAATACACTCTTAGCAAATAACCTCTTTTAAAAGCCACCATCACTAATTATTACATCTCTAACTGCACATTGTGTGTACTGTCTTGGACAGACTGAGAATATCCATTTATGCAGACTCTGATTCTTCTGGTAGAGAGCTTTAATCATCACAGCTACATCTGGCTTCACTAAACTAAATAGGGTTCTGAATAGGGGTCTGAATATAATACTGCATGTGACATGTGCATTAATGAAGATGTAATATTATAATTTAAGTCTCATTCTTTGATGTATTTGATGGTAGTCATGCGAACCTTGTATATGAGAATTTATTTAATGTTATGTCTTTCGGCTTTTCCCAGTTAGGGGTCGCCACAGCAGAACTTCGGTCTGCTTATGATTGACAGTAGATTTTTACGTGCCAAGTTGCCAGCCCTGATGCACAACCTTCAACGAAGGTACGCCCATTCACGCATGTCTCCACACAGAAGACGCTCTAGCTGAGAATCGAACAGGACAACTTCTTACTGCGAGGGGACAACGCTACCACAGCATCACCACTGCTGGTATGAGAATTTATTTAACATTTGACTTATTCCTCTTTGAAATAATCATTTATGTGATGTTGTTCTTACATAAAATATTATAGTCAATGTTTGAGGCAAAACTGCAAAACTAGACAAACAACTGGCATTTTCATGCAGGTGATATTTCTAATTAATATGTAAACATATCTATCTACACACCTGCATACAATGATATGGAAAAGCAAAGGTTAAACTTCACTCTTAAAGTAAGTCACTGTTTCTTATCCCAGACTATCAAAAAGGATGATTTTTTTTTGGAACCAGTGTAAATAATAGGAGGTTGTTTGCTACAAAGTGTTCCTATGCAATTTCAAAAATGCTGTTATTGTGTAATTAACCATTTTTGAATTTTTGTTAACATTACTGCTCCGTTTATCTTTTCAAGTAGTTATTTTAGAAGATGGCAATAACTGTCTAACTGTAAAAATTAATTTCCAATAACTTTCCAAGACTGTTAGGTTTTATCTCAAGCTGTCATTCTACCAGCACTATTAGGTAGATAGCACCCACTTTAACTAAATTGTAACAACTCACTGTCTTTATCTGTATATAATCATCTAAATGTTAAATATAGAGCGGGAAGTTTTTCTTTGTGTTTGTTGTCTGACGGGTCTTAGAATGACAGATGTTTTTTGTAAAATAGTTCAATTTGTAAATAATATTTTTCTACCTCTTTCAGATAGTAAGTTGTGGTTAGGCACGGGGGGGGGTGGTATGAAAGGGTGGGTTGTCATTTGTCTGTACTATTACTGTTTATATGATTTACCAAGAATGTCCACAAATGTTGGTAATATTGATATTACTATTATCTATAACTCAAACGCTTCCTCTCTGTACATCTCTAACTTTACAAATGGCTATTAAATTCCCAAAATAACTCTCTAATGATTTTGCTGAAGTCATGGAACGTTAAGGGTCTACAAAATTATAAAAAAAAAAAAAGAACTTAGTGATGGATTTAACCTACAAATCTAAAGCAGAGATAACCCTTATCCAAGAAACCCATATGACAAAAGAACAATGGGAGAAGGATTCAAGAAGAAAATGGATAAAACAAATAATAGCTGCGAGAAACTGTACAGCCTCTAAAGGGGTAGCCATAATTGTTAAAAACTCTTTTAGTGGTACACCAATATCCAGTGGTTTTGATCCAAATGGAAGATGGTGTTATCTAGTGTGCACAGTACCCTTTTGCAGTAAAGATATTCTAATTCTAAATGTATACAGTCCCTACATGTACCAATCCACTTTCATATACGAAATTTATATAATTTTAGAAAAATTTCAAAATTGTCTATTTTTATTGGGAGGGGATTGGAACATGACTATTAGACCTGAGTTAGATAGAACTTATAAAGATAACAAACAGTTTATAGGGCTAACTACCCTTATAAATGAATTAATGGATGATTTTAACACATTTGATCCATTTGAATCACATAGAGAAGATCCTTCAATCAGTAAGGGTACATTTTTCTCAACCTACCATAAGTCATGGTCTAGCATAGAATTTTTTCTAATTTCAACAATTTTCACAAATTATGAAACAAAGTACAGTGTTGATACTAGAAATCTTTCTGACCATGCTAAAATAAATCTGAAAATAAGTGAGAATAGATCCAACCCATGTGACCACTTCCTATCAAACTGGACCCTTAATTCAAACCTTCTAAATAATAAAAATGTATGTCAAGCAGTTCAAGAATTTCTGACTCACACAATCAATATCTTGGACAACTCTGATATTCCACATGATATACAATGGGCTGCAGCTAAGGCAACTCTCAGAGGGAATTCTAATTCAAAAAGCTGCCCTAATCAAAAAAACAAGCTAAATCGCAAATAACTACATTAGAATCTGAATGAAAAAGGCTAGAGTTAGAACTGCAAACTAAGTATTCTATAGATATAGAAAAACAGATGATATCCCTGCAAAAACAACTGCATGACATCCATCTAAACCAGTACTCTCTTACAGAACTTAGGCTCCTTCACAGTTATGCTGAATGGGCTCAAACCCCTTCTAGAATGCTGTCTAGGATAATTAATATCAAACCTTCACCCTCTAAGATAAAGCAAATTAACCATAACTACAAGTCTCTCATCTCTGATGAGGAAATTGTCTTTGAAGAAATTTATCAAGAAGTTTACGGTCCTCAAAAACAAGTTGGAGATCTGTCCACTGAAAACTTCTTAGAATACTTGATAAATAATGCCCAAAGAAATTCTCTCAAGTCACCATTAACTACTGATGGAATCCTCAACTATAAACAAGTTGAAACCAGGAAAAGCCCCGGGTCCTGAGGGATATGTAGCAGAATTTTATAAATCCTTTAAGCTACTAGCACCTATTTTACTAAAAGTCTATAATTATATAATTAAATTTGGCATCACCGATCTTTATATAAATAATTCCAAAACTATTTTATACAAAAGCCCAATGCTAAGAATTTCAGGCCCAATGATTACTGACCAATGGCACTAATTAATCTAGATACAAAAATTCTATCATCAATTCTTGCGTATAGACTTCATAAAGTAATATCTCACCATCATATCACCCGAACTAGGGTTCATGAATAATAGGCACATATGGGATAATACATTAACCATAGAAGCTACAATAAACAATAGAAAATGACAAATCCCCCAAATACGCACTCTTTGTAGACGCCCAAAAAGCCTTTGACAGAGTCAACTTACACTTTCGCTTCAAGATTCTGAAGCAATATGATTTTCCTGATGAATACAAAAATATGGTCAGAACCCTATATAATAAAGTGACTACCACGTTAAATATAAACAAAAAGAAATCAAACCCAATTCAAATAACCAACGGCACAAGGCAGGGATGCCCGCTTTCACCATATCTATTCAACCTTTACTTAGAAATACTTCTCCTGAAATTAGGTCAAAAAACATTCCAACATCCTGTATATATTTCTAAGGTTCTAGTGAGATATACTGCTTTCATGGATGATTTAAATATTTACTTTGAGTTTCCCTCAACACATCTAGAAAAGATTCTAAGCACCATTGATAAAGTACAGTTGTGTACACTTACCATAAATGTAGATGCTCGAATGTATTCACTGTTGCAGTCATTACATTTGGGTAATCTGCTGGCAGGTTGCCCTCAGTCGGCCTGAATTCCAAGGTCTTGGGTCCTGCATCGGTTGCTGTCTCTTCTTCCATGACATCAGGTCGTCAGGGGTATAAGACAGGCAGCCGACGCCATTTTCTTTAGTTTTTCTTGCCCCAGATGTCAGGTGACCCCCAAATGGGGAGCAAATATATATATATATATATATATATATATATATATATATATATGTATATATCTATAAGAATATAGAAACTGTATATACATGCAACAACATAAACTTTACCTTCATCTAAAAGCAAATACACAACAAAGGCTGCAAAATACAGTGAAGGAAAGAGAAGCTTCAGAATATAAGGGGGATGGCGGGCGGTAACCTGGACTGCAACAGTGAATACACTCGAACATCTACATTTATGGAAAGTGTACACAACTGCACTATGTTCTTCATGTCTCACTGTTGCAGTCTTTACATTTGGGTAGGATCCCAAAGCTATAGAAAAGAGGCTGGAGCTAAACAGCATTAGGGGTGGCTATAAGGCCCTGCAGAAAGTACAGTTTTGTACCTACCATAAATGTAGATGTCCGATAGGTATGCATCTACAGTCATAACATATGGGGTTGTCCTGCCTCAGGCAGCTCTTCGGTCGGCCGGATTCCAAACTCTGGGTCTGGCCTCGGCTGATGTCGCACTTTCCCCGACGTCAGAGCGTCTGGGGTATAAAAGCATCAGCCGACGCCATTTTCCTCAGTTTTTCTTGCCCCAGATGCCAGGTGCCCTCTAGGAAGGCTAAATTTGGATAAATGCTGAAAAGTTCCAAACATTTGCAAATTATATACATGTATAAACAAACAAATACACCATAATAGATTCCCCCAGCTAGCTGAAAGAGGGGTAAGCACCCTAGGAATACCACAGAGGGGAAGGAGGGAGGGTAATCCTGACTGCAGATGCATACCTATCGGACATCTACATTTATGGTAGGTACAAAACTGTACTATGTCCTTCAAGGATGCATCTGCAGTCATAACATATGGGTAGAATACCATAGCCAATCTGGGGGAGGGGGTACTAATAGAAGGATGGTGTAGTTAAGATCCCCTGCAGCACTGCAGTTGCAAACCCTGCTCGGGATATGGAGTATAAAGGTAGATTGTAATGCTTGGCAAATGTATGCACGGAGCTCCAAGTAGCAGCTTCTAAAATGTCCTTGGTAGCCACCCCTCGTAGGAAAGCTGTAGTGGTGGCTGTGGCCCTTGTGGAGTGAGGCCTGATATTTTCAGGAACTATCTTTCCATGAAAGGAGTAGCAAAAGCGAATGCAATTTCCTATCCATTTTGAAATTGTCTGTTTGGAAATTGCTCTTCCTTGCACCCCAGTTGCATATGCTACAAAAAGTTGGTCAGTTTTTCTGCTAGTTTTTGTTCTGTCCAAATAGTAGCGTAGTTGTCTGTGTATATCCAGGGTGTGCAAAAGTTTTTCCCCTTTATTCTGTGGGTTAGGGAAGAACGTAGGCAAGTGAATAGCTTGGTTCAAGGATACCCTAGATACCACCTTTGGCATGAAAGTAGGATTGGTTCTTAGTAACACTCTATCCTGGTGAAAAATAAGAAAAGGCTGCACTGCCATTAACGCTTGTAACTCAGATACTGTTCTTGCTGAAGTGATTGCCAGAAGGAATGCAGTTTTCCAAGATAGAAACTGTAGATCCGCTGATGCTACTGGTTCAAAAGGAGGTAGTGTCAGTTTTTCCAGCACAAAATTGAGATCCCATGCAGGTAGAGGGGGTCTTCTTGGAGGTTTTACATTTTTGATCCCTCTCAGAAATTGCCTGAGAAGAGGGTGTGAGAAGATGGGTGGGGTCCATACTGTATTCTGCTGAAATTGCTGAAGCATGAATCTTAATGGAAGAATAAGACAGGCCATTGTGGAACAATTCTGCTAAGTATTCTAGGATGTGTGCTAGGTTTGCCACTGTGACATCTGTGCCCTTTGATGTGCTCCAAATGAGAAATCTCTTCCATTTAGCTGAGTATGTCTTCCTTGTGGAAGGCCTGCGAGCCTCCAGGATAATGTCCTTCACCCTCTGAGATAAAACAGTTTGGTTGGAATTTTAGGAATTTTCCAGGCAGTTAGCTGCAATGTTTTCAAGTTGGGATGCAGGGTCTTGAAATTGTTCTGCGTTAGAAGAAGAGGCCATAGGGGAAGAGGCCAGGAATTTGCCTGAGACATGCTTCTCAATAGTGGGTACCAGTGTTGTCTTGGCCAGTCCGGAGCTATTAGTATCACTTTTGGCTGTTCCTCCCTGATCTTCAGTAGAACCTTGTACATCAATGGGAGAGGTGGGAAGGCATATACTGTTAGGGCATTCCAGCTGAAAGAGAGAGAGTCCACCCTCCAAGCTTGTGGGTGGTATGTCCTTGAGCAGAATGTCTTCAGTTGGTGGTTGAGTGGGGAGGTGAACAGATCTATCTCCGGCATTCCCCATGTCTTTGTTATGAGCTTGAAGATGTCTGGATGCAGCATCCATTCGTGTGCATCCATGGTAGTTCTGCTTAAGCTGTCTGCTAGTGCATTTTCTTTTCCTGGTACGAATTGGGCCTGCAGCTGGATATTGAGATTCAGGCATAGATTCCACAGATTCATAGCCATCCGGCATAGAGGGTAGGAATGTGTGCCTCCCTGTTTGTTTATGTACCACATGACCGTGGTGTTGTCTGTCCTTATTAACAGATGTCCTTGTTGGAGGAAGGGTCTGAATGCCTCGATTGCATGCCTCACTGCCAGCATTTCCTTTTGGTTTATGTGCATGCTTAGCTGTCCTTGAGGCCATAGGCCTTGGATACATTTGTCCTCCATGTGTGCTCCCCATCCTCAGTCTGAAGCGTCCGTGGTGATGGTCTGCCTTGTTTTTGGTTTATTGAAAGGCAACCCTCTGTTGGACTGGCAGGCCTGAGCCCACCACAGGAATTCCTTTTGAAGGCATGGAATGATTGGTATCATGGTTTCTAGACTGTGACTGTGTTGAGACCATACACTCTTTAGGTACCATTGTAATTTCCTCATATGCAGCCTTGCATGTGGGATTAAAATTATGCAGGATGCCATCTAACCCAGGGCCTGCAGGACTTTCCTTGCAGTAAGCTGAGTTTGTCTTGTCAGAATTATGAAGTAATCTGGAAGTTGTTTTTGTTTTTCTTCTGTGAGAAAAGCCATCTGGGTGATTGTGTCCAGATCTGCACCCAAAAAGGTTATCCTTTGGAATGGTACTAGTCTTGACTTTTGGATGTTGACTGTGTATCCCAAAGTCTGTAGCAGGTGTATGGCATAGGCCAAGTCCTTTAACAATTTTTTCTTGTTGTCCGCTTGTATTAGGCAGTCGTCCAGGTATGGATAAATTTGAATTCCCTGAAGTCTGCAATGTGCAATTACTGATGCCAGGCATTTCGTGAATACTCTGGGCGCAGTAGATAAGCCAAAGGGCAATGCTGAGAATTGATAATGCTCTGATCCTGCAAGAAATCTGAGGTGTCTTCTGCAATTTGGTCGGACAGGGACGTGCAGGTATGCCTCCTTGAGATCTAGAGTCACCAGCCAAGACTCCTTTGCCCAACATGGGAAGAAGTTGCTGTAGGGTCAGCATTTTGAATTTTGGCACAATGAGATAAGTGTTCAGTGCGGACAGGTCGAGAATAGGCCTCCATTGGTTTTCTTTTCTTGGTACAAGGAATAGTCTGGAGTAAAATCCTTGGCCTTGTTCTGAACAGGGTACCTTTTCTATAGCTTTCATCTGAAGTAAATTGCTGATTTGTCTTAAAGCCTCTGCCTTCTGATTTGGTGGAAGGTTTGGCATTCCGCTTCTTTTTGGCAAAGTGTGGAAGTGAAACCTGTATCCTTTGTCTATTATTTGCAATGTCCATGTATCCTTTGTAATGCAATGCCAGTTTTTTGAGAATAAAGCCAGCTTTCCGCCCAAGGGAGCTTCCAGTTGATCCCTGGTAGGCGGAATCAGAGTCAAGTCATTGGGTCTGTCCTGTAGTAGTGGTTGTAGTTGCAGCTGTTGCACTACTCCTCTGGTTGGCAGGCTGCCACTGACGGCCTCTGTAGGAGCCCTTCGATTGACCTCTGCCTCTAGGACGCCTGTTCCTGCCTCTCTGGGCTCTGGTAGAGTCTGGAAAGGACCAATTCTTTGTAGGCCAGTTTCTGCAAAACCTCGGTGGTTGAACTTGCAGGAAATCTTTAACTGTTTGCACAGATTTTGCTTTTTCTTCAACCTTTTTTAGAATCTCCTGTGCAGGGGAGCCAAATAAATTTTGTTTCTCCATTGGAGCATCGAGGAGTTTAGCTTTGACATGGTCTGGCAAAGATTGCTCCTTCAGCCAGGCATGCCTACGAATAACTGCCCCAGTCATAGCTGATCTAAATGAAGCCTCCAGTGCATCATAGCCACATTTTAAAAAATGATTACTAACCTGTTGTGAGTTATGTAACAAATCCTGAAGGGATTTTCGGTCTAAGGGTTCAGGAGAAGAAAGTTTCTTATTCATTTGATCTAACAAAAATTCTTGGTACTGTATCATATGGAATTGACAGTTTAATGCCCTGGCAGAAAGAGTAGCAGATGTATACACCTTTTTTCCCCATCTCTCTAAAGCTCTAGACTCTCTTTCAGAGGGTAGGGGATTTTTGGCAGTAGCGGCTGCAACCCCTTTAGGGCCCTGAGAAATAGTTTCTGGGTCTGCAGCATGGGCTTTATACAGATGAAAATGAGAATCCAGGACCCTGTAATATCTGTCAGGTTTGGCAGGGGCCGGAGGAAGAGAATCAGGGGCTGTACTGACATCATTGTACACATCATCAATTACATTTAGAAAAGGAGGTATAGCTAAGGGCCTATGCTGAGGCAAATGCAAAAAAGGTCCTTAATCTTTTTCTGGAATCAGAGAAATCCTGACCTTGCCATTGAAAGTGCTCTCTCATGGAGTGTAAAGTCTCCCCAAAGGAAAATTCTTCAGGAGGGGTGGCCGAAGGGATAGATTCCTCTGCATCTGAATCCTCATAAGGCGAGTAAGCCCCTTCCTGGTGGTCTGACAAGTCAGATCCATCTGTGGAGTAATCTGAGGAGTGAGGTTCAGAGGGGTTAGTCCTGGGCCTTTTGTCTGGAGGAGGTTGAGAGGCCTTTCTGGGTGAGGTTGTGAACCCCTAATTAAGGAGATAAGATCCTCAGCAAGGCTGAGGATCTGAGAACTAGAGGAAGGCCTCTGGGATGTAGATTTGGCAGGCAAAGCTTTTGAAAGTTTGGCAGCTTTAGCCCTGGAAAAGGCCTTAATAGACATAGAAGCTGGGGGCCTAGCTGCCCCACGTGCAGGGGTAGAAATGTCCAAAGGTATGGTGTCGGACAATTCCTGAACACTAGCTTCGGTAGGGAGTTCTGAAGCCGACTCAGCCGGGGCCTCTTGGGCCTCGGTGGTCGGAAGTAAGGTTTCGGAAGAAGGAATCGCCGTGGACTCTGTTTCGGCCGAAACCGAGACACTCACGGTAGGCCTAGCCGTGGTTTCAGCCGAAACCGTGGGCCGCGAGTGTCGGTCCTTTTCCTTGTGTTTTTTGACCATATGCGAAGTCGGAGTCTCCGACGGCATTTTATAAGCAAAAGCGGCTCCAAAAAATTCCTCTGCAAACTCTGACCGATGTCTAAGAGTTCGTCGGTTGAAGGAGGCACAGGCTAAACAGGCTGATACGTCGTGGTCTGGGCCTAAGCAAGGAAGGCAGTAAGAATGGAAATCCTTATGAGGTATTTGTTTCCCACAAGTTAAACAATTATTTACTTTGTCTGACATCGGCTGAGGCAAGAAAGAGTCCCCAACGGGGTACTTAGCTTTTTTCGAAGTCTTCGGTAGCTGAAATCTCTGGATCTGACCGACCGGCACTTGCAAACAGCTTCTGCTTCGGGCACCACGCGGCAAGAAAGACTGAGGAAAATGGCGTCGGCTGATGCTTTTATACCCCAGATGCTCTGACGTCGGTGGAAAGTGCGACATCAGCCGAGGCCAGTCCCAGATTTTGGAATGCGGCCGACCGAAGGGCTGCCTGAGGCAGGACAACCCCATATGTTATGACTGCAGATGCATCCTTGAAGGACATCTGCAGTGGCAAAGCCTGCCCTGGACTTAGAGAAGAGAGGCAGACGATAATGCTTTGTAAAAGTATGAACAGAACTCCAAGTAGCAGCTTCTAGAAAGTTTTTGGTTGATACCCCTCTGAGGAAAGCTGCTGATGTAGCTGCAGCCCTAGTGGAATGAGACCTAATGCCCTTGGGCACCGGTTTACCATGTTGTAAGTAGCAGAAACGAATACAGTGGCTTATCCACTTTGAAATCGTCTGTTTTGAAATAGCCTTTCCCCCTGATCCTGCAGCAAATGCCACCAGTAGCTGCTCAGTTTTTCTTAGAGCTTTAGTCCTGCTCAAGTAGAATCTTAGTTGTTTGTGTACGTCCAATTAATGCAGAAACCGCTCCCCCTTGTTCTGCAGATTTGGATAAAAAGTTTGCAGATGAATAGTTTGGTTAAGATCCACACTGGAAACCACCTTAGGCATAAAGGAAGGATTGGTCCTGAGGGACACCCTGTCTGGGTAAAATATGACAAAAGGCTCCACAGCCATGAGAGCCTGTATGTCTGAAACCCTTGTTGCTGAAGTAATTGCCAGGAGCAAAGCTGTTTTCCATGATAAAAACTTTATATTTGCACCAACAGCTGGTTCAAATGGAGACAGGGTGAGCTTTTCCAACACAAAATTGAGGTCCCATGCAGGAATCTGTGATGATCTGGGAGGCCTTAAATTTTTGGCCCCTCTAAGATACTGTTTTAGCAAAGGGTGAGAAAAGATCAGTGGCTCTGTGTTGTAATGAGCCGAGATAGCAGAGGCATGGATTTTTATTAATGAAAAAGATAGGCCTTTGTCAAGCATCTCAGTCAAGTATTGTAAAATCTGAGGAATATTTGGCTCTGCTGTGTCAGCTCCTTGTGCTTGGTTCCAAGCACAGAATCTCTTCCATTTATCAGCATAAGATTTTCTAGTACTAGGCCTTCTGGCTTCCAAAATGACATCCATCACAGATTTTCTGAGAGGTGTTGTTTGAATAACTACATGATCAGCCATGCTGCCAGGTTCAGTGTTTGGAGCTGATTGTGCAGTATTCTGATTGTTTTGCTGAGACAGTAAGTGAGGTATTTGAGGCAAGTACCAACCTGGGAATTGAGACATGTTCCTTAGGATTGGGTACCAATGTTGGCGGGGCCAGTCCGGGACAATTAGTATAATTTTTGTTTTTTCTTGTCTGACCTTTAGTAGGACGTTGAGAAGAAGAGGCAGAGGAGGAAAGGCGTAAACTGACAGGTTTTTTCAACTGAAGGATAGGGCATCCACTTTCCATGCTTGTCTGTGATAAGTCCTTGTGCAGAATTTGTCCAGTTGATAATTCCAAGGAGAGGCAAACAGGTCTATGTCCGGGCTCCCCATTTCTTTGTTATCATGCTGAAGACTTGTGGATCAAGTTTCCACTCATGAGGGTCCATAAGGTTTCTGCTTAAGTCATCTGCCACAGTATTTTGCTTTCCTGGCAGGAATTGAGCTTGAAGATGTACTTGGTAAGTCAAGGCTGTGTCCCACAATGCCATGGCTAGTCTGCAAAGGGGGTATGAGTGTGTGCCCACCTGCTTGTTTATGCACCACATAACTGTGGTGTTGTCCATCTTTATCAGTAGCTGTCCTGGATGAATAAGTCCTTGAAGGCTGTCAGGGCATTTTGAACAGCTAACATCTCTTTTTGGTTGATATGCAGATGTGTTTGTTTTGGGGTCCATATGCCCTGAATGCATCTTCCTGCCAGGTGGGCCCCCCATGCATAGTCTGATGCGTTTGTAGTTAAGGTTTGGCTGGCAGGGGGTAGAGTGAAAGACCGTCCCATGTTTTGGTGACATGCCTCTGCCCACCAAAGAAACTCCTGTTGTAGGCAGGGAATGAGAGGAATCATTGTTTCCAGACTGTGACAATGTTGACTCCATAAACTTTTTAGGTACCACTGTAGTTTCCTCATATGCAGTCTTGCATATGGAATCAGTAGAATGCATGATGCCATGAACCCCAAAGCCTGCAGAATTGGTCTTGCAGATACCTGGGTTTTTGTTGCCATCTGTCTGAAGTAAATAGTCAGTTGCCTTTGTCTGGCGTGAGGAAAGCCATCTGGGCAGTTGCATTCAAGCTTGCGCACAGGAATGTTATCTTTTGAGAGGGTACCACTTGTGATTTCTTTTCGTTTATTATGTACCCTAGGCATGTTAGAAGCCTCTTCACAAATGCCAGATGCTGAAGAAGAATGTCCTTGTTCCTGCTTGAATGAGAGAGTCATCCTAATAAGGATAGATTTGTATACTTTTTTGTCTGCAAAATGCAATTACTGGTGCCAGGCACTTTGTAAAGACCCTGGGTGCAGTAGATAAGCCAAAGGGCAATGCAGAGAATTGGCAATGCATAAAGCCAGCCTTGAAACTGAGGTATCTTCTGCACGATTCCCTTATTGGGATATGCAGGTATGCCTCAAGTCTAAAGTCACTAGCCAAGTGTTCTTGCCCAGCATGGGCAGAGGCTGCTGCAAAGTTAGCGTTTTGAATTTTGAAATGTCCAGGAATGTGTTCAAAATTGATAAATACAGTATTGGGCGCCAGGCCTTGTCTTTTCTGGGTACCAAGAACAGCCTTGAGTAAAACCCTTGTCCTTTTTCCTGTTCTGGCACTGCCTGAATAGCCCCCATATCCATGAGGGACGTAACTTGTTTCTGTGCCTCTGCCCATTGATTTTTTTGGCAGATCTGGCCAACCGTTTGGAATTGGCAGTGTGTGGAAGTGGAATCTGTATCCCTGGGATACTATGTTTAATACCCACTTGTCCTGGGTTATTAACTGCCAATTCTGAGCAAAAAGTGCTAATGTTCCCCCTAAGGGAACTGCCAAAAGATAAGTGCTTGGTGATGGCAGAGGGAAGTCATTGAGACTGTTTACTGTAGGGTTGCATTTTGTTTCCTCCAGATTTGGAAGTGGAGGCACCCCATTGCTTTGACCGGTAAGAATCCTGTGACTGGTATCTAGAACCTTTAGGGCACCTGGATTTGCCCCGTGGAGCTCTGTCAGACACAGGAAAGGACCAATTTTCTTGTAGGCCTGTGTCTACTGAATCTTGGTGGCTGCACTTGTAAGAAGTCTTTTACAGTTTGCATAGACTTAGCTTTGTCTTCCATTTTCTTTAAAACCTCTTCTGCCTTAACAGCAAACAGAGTATTATGCTGTAAAGGTGCATCCAGCAATTTAGCTTTAACATGATCACGCAGATTTTGCTCTTTTAGCCAGGCATGCCTTCTAATCACAGATCCAGTAACTGCGGCCCTGCAGGAGGTCTCCAAGGAATCAAAACGACATTGCAAAGTATGCTTTCCAACTTGTTCTGCTGCATGCAATAATTTCTGCAATTCTTTATTTTCTACACATTCGGAAATCAACATAATTTTCTGTTTCAGTAATCCCATAACATGCTGTTGATACTTAAGCATATGAAACTGGCAGTTTAAGGCCCTAATTGCCAAGGTTGCAGATATATAAACCTTCTTTCCCCATCTATCCAGTGCCCTGGAATCTCTATCAAGAGAGGGTAGGATTTTTTGCTGTTGAGGCCTTTACACCTTTTGGACCCTGTGAAATAGTCTCAGGGTCAGCAGCAGGGTTTTTAAATAAAAAATTTGTGTGACTCAGGAACCCTGTAATATCTGCCTGGCTTGCTGGGAGCCGGAGGTAGAGTGTCTGGAGTCAGGCTTGACTCTGAAAACACATCATCCACAATGTCTAAAACAGGAGGTATGGCTAAAGGCTTATGCTGAGGGAGAAGAAGGAAATCCCTAAGCCTCTTTTTTGATTCTGAGAAATCTTGATTCTCCCAGTGAAAATGCTCCCTCAAAGTATACAAGGTTTCTCCAAAGAAATAATCTTCAGGAGGAGATGCAGACGGGATAGATTCCTCTGAATCAGAATCCTCATAGGGTGGTATAGAAAATTCCTGATCAGAAGAGGAATCAAAAGAAATAGAAACCTGATCTGAAGATTCATAATTAGTGTCTTGCATAGGCCTCTTATCAGGAGGGGGATGGGAACCCCTGATCAAGGTAATTAGGTCTTCAGCCATTTTGATCATCTGCTTTTTGGGCATAGAGACCTGAACACGTGGCTCATGCATCGGTTTTTTAGCTTTAGAAGTTGCTTTTGTCTTTGATTTTGAAGCTGGTGTCAGTTTTATATAGAAATGCAGAGGCCTGAAGACACCCTCAGAAGTCGGTGCCTGCTCAGTGGCTCCGGACCCATCCGAGGGAGTGACATCCATGAGTACAATACTTTGAGAATCTCGCGGCACGCCGGAATCCACACGGGTCCCGGTAGAGGCCTGCAACTCTAAAGTAGCGGGTATCAGGGGCTGTGAAAGCTTAGGAGAAGCTTTGTCGGTTTTGGACCTAGACTGTCTGTCTCTGTCCTTTTCTTTGCATTTTTTGTGAACTCCGGTAGTTGGATTGCTATCCGACAGCATTTCAGGATAGTCAAATCTGTTTCCAAAATATTTTGAAGCAAAGATATACCGACGCTTAATAGTGCATTGGTCAAATCTAGCACAAAACCGACAGCTAGGCACGTTATGATTAGGGCCTAGGCAAGGAATACAGTACAAATGGAAATCCTCATTAGGTATTTGCTTCTCACAAGTAATGCAATTATTAACTTTTACTGACATCGGTATGGAGCAAGAAAACGTTTCCCCAACGGGGTACTTAGCTTTAGTGAAGACTTCGGTTCTGAAACTCGAATTCGAAAATTTCAGGAGTCGGCACTTGCGAACTGCTTCTGCTTCGGTCACCGCACGGCAAGAAAAACTGAAGAAAATGGAGTTGGCTGCCTGTTATATACCCCTGACGTCATGGAAGAGAGAGCAACTGATGCAGGACCCAAGACTTTGTTGTGTATTTGCTTTTAGATGAAGGTAAAGTTTATGTTGTTGCATGTATATACAGTTTATATATTCTTATATATATATATATATATATATATATATATATATATATATATTTTTTTTTTTGCTCCCCATTTTGGGGGCACCTGACATCTGGGGCAAGAAAAACTACAGAAAATGGCGTCGGCTGCCTGTTTTATACCCCTGACAACCTGATGTCATGGAAGAAGAGACAGCAACTGATGCAGGACCCAAGACCTTGGAATTCAGGCCGACTGAGGGCAACCTGCCAGCAGATTACCCAAATGTAATGACTGCAACAGTGAAACACGAAGAACATCTTCTCATTATTCTCAAATTCTGTTATCAGTCCAAACAAATCAATAATTTATCCACTAAATCCCTTAAGTCACAAAGAATTCTTCATACCAGAAGCAAAAATCAAAATAAATTATTCACTCAAATATCTAGGCATTACTTTCACTCACCCACACCAGGAAGTAATTAAAAATAATCTTTATAAAATGTGGTCCAAAGTCCTGGAAGATCTCACAAAATGGAAAAAACAAACACTTTCCCCACTTTCTAAGACAGCAATTACAAAAATGAACTTCCTCCCTAAAATTCTCTTTCATTTCCACGCCATTAATCAGAATTTTCTTAAGAGCTTTTTCTCAAAAATGGAAACTTTACTAGGTAAATTTATTTGGTACCCCAAAGAATACTAGGATCAGTTACTCCATACTCACCCTCCCCAAAGAGAAAGGAGGCATGGGCCTCCCTGACTTTCAAACGTACTATAACATAATCAATGCCAGTCGTATCATACGCATAATACATTTTGAACCCTCAAATAAATGTTGGCACCCCCCTTTGGATAAAAATCTACTATTTTCACATCAATGATTCCAAACTGAACCCAAAAGCCATTCCTTTCCTCAATACTAAAACTTTTAAGGACTAAGATTCATCCTACGTTAGTGAAAAATACTATGTTTCCAAAAGCTCGTAACATCCTTAAACTTAAAGAATTCCTTAACTATGACTCAACCAATTCACTTAATCCCAACTTCAGATTAAATATGTTAAATTTAGACAAATTTCCATTCATCAATAACTGCCTAATCTGGGATTCTTATAAGGTCAAGAATCTGTCATTTGATTCTATCATAGCATCCTTAGCGGTTAATAAAAATATTATATAATTATCTAACAAATATTATATCTAATAACTCTTTTTACAGCTGAGGTTATAACAACACCATTGGAATTCCAACTCTAACAGCAATTAGCAGCTCTGCTTATGCTAAAGACCAAAATGTTATCAAATACTTATAATTTAGTATAAAAAATAAAGCACCAAGACATAGTCCTTTACTCCAAGTATTGGGAGAGCCAAAACAAGGAATTAACTGTTGACCAAAAGTTAGTGGCAATTGATTTAACTGAAACTATCCCCTTTCAAAAAATTAATTTACACTCAATTTATGATAAACAATGTTTACCACACACCTTTCTTTTTGAATATAATTAACCCCACTGTGTCACCTCTGTCACACATGCTCTAACTCTGTAGCTGACACCTTACACATATTCTTGTCCTGCAAAAACATACACAAATTATGGTGCTCTTTGAGAGCACAACTAGAGAAAATGGGATACATGAAATCCACTCTCATGGGAAATTGCAATTCTAAATATATTTCCCCAACTCTTACAACTTTGAGCCCAAACTTATCACTGTAACACTGTGCGCTTTCCTCAAAACCTATATAACACTTAACTGGCTAGACTGAACCAAAACATCTTGGAAAGAGTTTAAAATCTTTGCTACTAAATATATTCTTGTGAGCAAACCAAGTACATTAAGTCAAAAGAAAAGAAAATACTTCCAGAAATATTGGAAAAGCCTTGTAGAAATACTTAGACTCTTATCTTTCTACCATTTCTTTCTATATTCATTTAAAAGTTTCCTTTTCAACTCCATATACCAAATGCCTGAACTCTTATCAGTTGAGGACAGTGAAGATACATGAAGCTCCCCCAGAGATGTAAGTAATTTGTGTTTGAGCATACCTTTTGATTGTACTTGCTCATCTCATTTCTAATATTTTTTTTCTGTACGACATTCTTTACAAATGACAACCGAGTGTATATAATATATATAGTTTAATAGGTAGGCCTAGACATATGGTTACATACGTTTTGTGTGAGAATTTACTAAATATATCACTACTTTTACAATACAAGTGAACACCAAATACTGTTTTATATTAGTCTATGTTTACCTCTAACTGATGTACTAGCATTGCAATTCATATGTCTGATACTTTAAATGTCCTGTTTTTGATTGTATGTAATGTACTTTAGTTGAAAGCCAGTTATCTTCCTATATTTGTTCTGTATATCGAAAAATAATAAAAATTATATTTTGAAAAAAAAAGCCACCATCACTAGCAAACATGCCATACATGCATAGAACCACTAGAGGGAGGCACAAGCAAACCTTAAATGCTGATCTGCGCACTGCGGCTCTGTATGTGTACTTACTAATAAAGGTGTTACTTCACTTTTCTTGAAGTAAAAAACATCTTAAGGTTTGTCTTAAATGCAATATTTTTATCATTCTTCACAAATTCTGCACTAGACGGCTGGAGCCTTTGAATGATAAACAGTGCAGGTTTTGTCTACTATGACATGTACTCAAACGCAGGTGCAATGGCATTTCTTTCAAATGTATGTATAAAATCCTTTTGATCATATTTCATACATTTATTAATAAAATCATCATCTTTGTCTGGCTTTGTTTTAATATTCTTCAACTCTTATCTATGCAATGAGGACAGGAATTATATTTGTTTGTTTAACTGGAAAGCCCAACAGAGCAGGAAAAAAAAACTTTTCAGTGGAGGTCTGGGGAGAAAAGCTCCACAGAGAGTACAAATACAACACAAATCCATAATGAATAATATTAAACACACAATTACAGTAATTATCTATGTAAAAATTTGTATATAATCAAAACATTAAACACTTACAAAAAAACAGATAATCACAGAAAAATTACAGTCATGACAAAGATCAGGAATTGTTCAGGTAGAGAGAGATTCGAAAATGAAAGCTGAAATGTACAGCTAGGAAGGTTTGTGAACGTTTAGTATAGTATAATACAGCAGGGTGGAAGTGACCGATTTAGTAGTGATTATATATATTTTGTGTTTACATGAAAATGTGGTACTGGAATAGATAGTATATTTGTATTTACAGCCCGAGACGAACTAAGAAGAAGCTGGGTGTCAGAGAGAGAGAAGAAATTAAGGGTGGAAAGTAGATTAGTGATAGGTAAAGAAAGGTGTTTAGGTTAAGCAAGTGTGTTTTAAGACAGAGACGGAATGAATGGCGTGGGACAAATATTAGTTAGTAAAAGTAGCCTTGTGCATAGGTATTTACTAGGCTAATGACCACAAGGGCCTTTTTAAGCCTAGCCATGCATCCCAAATCTCTGACAAGTTCTGATACCCTTGATAAGTGTAAGCATGGGCCTGGGAGATGAACCATTTACAGATTACTTATTTGCATTAGAGATAAAGGTGCCAAACCAGGGATGAATTTCCGGTTTCCCATCCAATTGCCCAAGTTGCACTTGAACTGGGTTAGGACAGAACTCTACTTCACACGGATGGGAAGCCTATTCCATAGACAGGGTTAGTCTCTGAGATAAATACCTATCTCTCCAGCAAGTCCTATTTATATCACACGCAAGGTTCAAATCTTTAGAATGGGTAATTCTGGTGCTGTTTGTTTTGTGGATATGCAGGAGATCCATCAGAGTGGGGTGACAATGCCCTGTACGCCAGGTGTAGATCTCCCCTCAAACGCCTGTAGGAGACAGAATACAGGGATAGGGCCTTGAGGCGGTCTGCGTAGGACATATTACTTACGCCTTGCATTCTTTTAGTGAGGAACCTCTGTGGACGTTCCTTGTACAGAGATATTGGAGGTGGAATAGGGATATTTATAATATTTAGAACCATTTTAGTAAAATTGCACGAGATGAAAAATATTTGTCAGTTTAGTTAACAGGCATCAGTCAGAAATAATATTTAAGTCATGAGATGTTACCCAGAGATTGAGCAAAAGCAAAGCCATCATTCCAAAAGGTATTTCCTAAGATCAATTTTAAAAACGAAGTAACTGGTTAACCTTGGTGAGAGGAGGGCTGAGTTTTATATTTCAGTGATACAACTCAAGTATAGGTCATCTCCTACCGAGTTACTTGTGAAATGTTAAAAAATTAGTTTCTCTCATGAATGTAATTGTCTTGATTGTGCATAACTCTAAATGACTCCTGTCAAGGTTGCGCATTTTTGTGGACTGCGTACTATACAGTGGGATACGATTAGCTGAGAGTAGGTGAGGTAGTGAGGCAATTCAAGCCAGTTTAGTTGTTTTAGGACAATAAGGTGTTGTGACCTATAAGGCAGTCTTGTTGCAAACCTTACCACTTTACTGTGGCATTGTTTTAGTTCAGATGCAAGTGTGGCTTGCAGACTTTTTCAAAATTAGACAGCTATACAGTAGGGATGGTAAGAGGGAATGTACGTGCCAATGTTTTTTGAGCTGTGAGGGAGTGTTTGATAAAATGTCTCAAGTTTCTGGTAGGTCTTTCTGATGGTCTAATGTACATGCTACCTTAGCCAGGATACCCAGCAGCCATTCTCTCTCCTCTCTATTCCCTAGCATTTAGACCCTTATCACTTCTGTGCTGTCTCCTGAAACTATCCTTAAGAGCCTTCCCCAACCCTGATGTATCTCTCTGCTCTTGCCTCTGTTGTTATAACTCTAACTGACCACTAGATGGCATTTAAACTAGGACAATACGTAACTCTTCCTTTCTTCCCTGATCTCCAAAGTTTTCTTTTTATTAACGTTTCTGTCCTAGGCTTGTGAACTGTCTTTCTGCCCTATCCCTACCTGCTACTTACTGCTCACTTTACCCTGCTACCACTTCCTTCACGACCAATATTACCTACCCCCCTTGAACTAAACTGTTTCAACTAAGGAACTCAATTACCAACTGCTTACTGATAGTTTTTGGCTGACTGGCTCACTTACCTGTCTGTACCCGCTCCGTTCGACCTGCGGGCTCACTCCGCTCCCCTACCCTGCCCCCAATTCTCACCCGCCCCCAGCACGTCTACTCTTATACTTAACAAATACCTCCTATTCGCCCATCAGAGGATACTCCACCTCTCTCTCCCCTCTCAGTACTACTCCTCCCACTACAATTTCCTACACCCTCATACACTCAGTCTTCCATTGTCCTTGCCTACAATCTCTAACTCTCTCCAGTCACTTCTAGATCTTCCTTTCTTAAATAGCACACCACATTACTCTTCTCTTCACTGTACACTACCCTACCTATCCCAACATGCCCTATCAACTCCCCTCAACTTTCCAACTCCAGAGCTCCATTCTCATCTTACTAATACCTTTGTATCTTGCTACTTCTTACTCCCATAAAGCCCCTCTACTCATCCCTCCTACTCAAACTATCCCTAACCCCCAGCTACAACCTCTCCAACACCCTCACTTTCACTCCATATCCTCCTCCCTTATTCCACCCAACCTATTCTCTACCTCAACTAAAACCCTCTCTCTGAAACTTCTGCTAAACCCTAACAAATACCCACTATATATAAACCTTACAGACCAAAACATATCACCTACAATGTCCTAGCCTTATCTGGAGACATTCCTCCTAACCCTGGCCCTTGCCTCAGCACAAATCATTCCATCCCTCCACCCTCTTGCTCACCTACAACAAGTAATACTCCCCACCCTTTCTCTTCTCCTCCCACTTCTCCTCTTAGCACCCTGAAGATCTTCACTATCCATGCCCAGAGCCTAAACAATAAAGGTCACCATGTACAAGCCTGGATTAATCACAATCAACCTGACATCCTTGCCATCTCTGAAACTTGGCTAAAACCCCATATTACTGACACCGAAATCCTGCCTCCTGGTTACAACATCCTCAGAAGTGACCGCTTAAACAAAAAGGGTGGAGGCTCTGCTCTAATTTACTCCAATATTCTCTAATTCCACTTCAAATCCCTACCTCTCAATTCAAAAATTCCAAAATCACAGCAAGCCTCCTCCGATTAAATAAACATAAAAATATCTGCTTCATTTCCTTATACATCTCCCCAGGCAACAATATCTCCACACTTGAAGACATTCTATACTGGGCCTCAATTGAAATAAAATATGAAACCTATATTCTAGGCGATGTCAATATCGACTGGAATAAAATCAACATACCATCCCCCTCACTTTCCATTAACCTTCTCAACTTCACCCACGTAATCTCTTCAATAACTCACCCTAACAAAAATCACCCCCCCAGGGTCCATCTTAGACTGGATTCTAGTCTCCCATCCAAACAAAATCACTCTCCATGGCACTATCCCTGACACCTTCAGTGACCATCTCTCTGCCTTCATCCATCGATCAAGTAGCTCCATCCAACACCATCTCTACATTCAAACTCGTAACCTCAGCAACCCTCAACCCCTCAATTTTTTTTCTAACATCTTTAAACAAATTAACCGGCAACCTCTAAATACCCTCTCACTCGACAACGCTGTTGAGCACTTCAACTCTATCTTCCTAGATACTCTTAACTCACTAGCCCCACTAAGAAATAAACAAACCAAAACTAATTCTGCACCATGGCTGACCAAAGAAACTAAACAAATTATGCGTCACAGAGACAAATCCTGGAAGCTCTATCAAAAAAATAAACCATCTTCTACCTTACTCCTATATACCCAGCTCCGCAATCAAGTAAAAAAACTTATTACCAAGGACAAAAAAAAACTACTATAATAAACTTCAGTCCAATAATAATAAAAACCCAAAACAGTTCTGGAAATCAGTCAACTCCCATCCAGGATCTCAAAACAACCCTTGCCCTGACCCTAATCTAACTGACAGTGAACTGAGCTCCCAGTTCAACACCTTCTTTACGGAATCCATAGCTAAGCTAACCAAAACATACCCTAATAATAACCCACCTAACTCCCTCTTCACATCACCCAGCAACCCAAACAACAATCCCATCAATTTCCATCTCAAACCTGTTTCCACAACTACTATAAAAAAGCTTCTATCCAAGCTAAAGCCATGCTCTAATGCCCCTGCCAACATTCCTCTTGCTTCCTCAAACATGCAGCTGAAGGAATCGCTCTCCCAATTAGTATTCTGATTAATAGATCCATAAATGAGTCATATGTTCCAAAACTCTGGCGATCAGCCTACATTCTACCTCTTCACAAAGGAGGCAAAACCACTATTATTTCTAACTTCCGCCCTATCGCCCTACTCTCTCCAATATCTAAAATTCTAGAAAAATGTGTCCACCATCAACTTTTACCTTATCTAATTCAGAATCACCTCCTAGCACGGCTTCCATCCTGGCCACAGTACCATAACTGCCCTACTTTCCTTCCTAGAAACTGTCAATCAAGCACGAGACTCTGGACTCATTGTATCCGCAGTTCTGCTAGATCTTTCAAAAGCCTTTGACACCATCTCCCACACACACCTTCTGCATCATCTGGCTAATCTCAATCTCTGTAATCCACGTTGCAGTAAAGGTGGTCTTCCTAAATCCAAAAAGGTTCACCACCACCACTACTTCCAAACGTCAGAAAAGTATCACAAAACTCTTTTATTGAACAAATACATGCAGGTTTAGCGCTTTCATCTCCACATTGGAGACCTCATCAGAACCATGTATCAAACTCACTGCAAACCTTAGATACGTATAAAATTTAAATGAACCAATCAATACAAACAATCAATAAAACAATTATGCAGTATACGTCTGTATGCATAAGGAATAGCTGACCATATTAAGTTAAGTAAATGAACAGCCAACTGTACTCGTGTGGATTAAACACGTGTTATGACATTAAAACTGTTACATTCACACACTGTATAAAATTTCATACTAAAATGTTGTGTATATTAAAATATTTTATCTTTCCCTATTAAAAAATGCTTTAAATATTTTTATATATATTTATGTAAATATAGTTTTAAATCTTTAAAAACATCTTTACATGCACATCATAAATATAATAACAAATTATTATTATGAATATATAAATTGTATAATATGAGAATATATATGAATATATATGAAAAATATAAAGGAAATATATATAATATAAAAAATATAAAAGAAATATGGTCAGCTATTCCTTATGCATACAGACGTATACTGCATAATTGTTTTATTGATTAATAAAAGAGTTTTGTGATACTTTTCTGACGTTTGGAAGTGGTGGTGGTGAACCTTTTTGGATTTAGGAAGACGGCCTTTATTGCAACATGGACTATCGTGATTTTTTATGGTTTATTAATTACCTATGGTTCTTAATCTCAATCTCTCCCCAAATACTCTATCCTGGTTCTCCAGTTATCTATCTGATAGATCTCAAGCAGTCAAATGGAAGAACTCTTTCTATTTCCTTCCTGCCTACACCTACTGGCGTTCCTCAGGGGTCTATCCTTGGACCCATACTTTTCAACATTTTTATAAATAACCTTCACACCTTCATCCCTGACACCACAGTCATCCAATATGCTGATGACTCTACCTTGATCTGTTCTGCCCCAAACTTTCCTGAACTACTGACCAAAACCCAATTAGCCTTTACCGCTACAGAGAACTGGATGCACCAAAATCACCTTTCTCTCAACTCCAATAAATCCAAAATACTAATTTTTCTCCCCTCCAAGATTTCCTCTTTGGACAAAAACACTTTCAATGTCCTAAGTCAAACTAACACTGCCATTTGAAGTGGTTCTGTCTGCAAAACTCATTGGCATTACCATAGATGAATACCTCAAATTTGATCTTCACATTCAACAAAACAAAGAAAACCCACCAAAAGCTAGGTATGCTATATAGGAACAATAATTTTCTTTCCAACTCCACTAGGCATACCTTGGCAATCACCTACCTCCTCCCTTCCCTTCTATATGGAGCCCCTCTTCTAACCAATTTATCTGTCACCAACACCTCTAAGCTCGAAGCTTGCTATAATAAGATCTCCAAATTTGCAACTAAATCCAAAACATCAACTCACCACTGCCTCAGCCTTCATTCTCTGAACTGGTTAGAACTCCCTAACCACCTAGACTATCTACAACTAACCACAGCTCACAAACTAATATTCTCCCCAGACAAATGCCCAGCATTAAAGGACATCCTTCCTCCATACATCCCTAACAGATCACTGAGATCTGAGCACCAAAACCTAATCTCCATTCCCAAACCCAAGCGATCCGCTGGCCAGTTTTTACTATCCTTCTCTCTAGGTAGAAAATGGAACTCTCTGCCTCCTTCTCTTAGGACTATGCCCAACACAGATTCATTCAAGAGCCAACTTTTTCTTCACCTATCTTCCAAATGGAAATGCTTCTGCTTTCAGCCCACATAAATTCTAGGGACACCCCACTAAGCTCCCCTTACCCCCTCTCCACTATACTCTCATTCTTATTCTTATTAATCAAAAGATCTAGAACCAGCAGACTCTGACTCCTAACATGTAAATATTGTTTCAAACAAAAAAAAAAAAACTCTGCAGTCAAGTTGTTAAACTGTCTCAATTTGTTTAACTGTCTCATAATGTATATTATGTCTCGAATGTTTGAATCCAACTCTTGTATTTTCACTTTGTAACCTTTATATTTTGCAAACCTACATTGTATGGTATTTCACTTTGCAACCTTTACTCTTCATTTTGTATCCTATATTGTATTAAATTGTTCATGGAGCTTTTCTCCCCGGGCCTCCACTGAAAATGGGCACTTCTTGGCCCAGTGGACTTCCTCGGTAATCAAACTGATAATAAATAAATAAATAAAATAAATAGTGTGTTGGTTGAATCTAGCACAAAACTGACAACTAGCAACATCGTGGTCAGGGCCTAGGCAAGGAATACAGTAAGAGTAAAAATCCTTATGAGGTATTTGCTTCCCACAAGAAATACAATTGTTAACTTTTACTGACATCGGACTGGAGCAAGAAAAAGTTTCCCCAACAGGGTACTTAGCTTTATTGAAGACTTCGGTTCTGAAACTCAATTTCGAAAATCTCAGGAGTCGGCCGACTGGCACTTGCGAACTGCTTTTGCTTCGGGCACTGCGCGGCAAGAAAGACTGAAGAAAATGGCGTCAGCTGCATCTTTTATAACCCTGGCACACTGATGTCAGGGAAGAGGTGACAGCAACCGACGCCGGACCTAGACTTTGGAATTCTGTCCGACTGCGGGTAGCCTGCCAGCAGGATAACCCAAGTGTAACAATGAAACACGATGAGCACCTGTAAGTAAAAAAAATTCTGTTCTCAACATGAACCTTTTCATGATATAAATTGCATTTTAAAGCATTTGTAGTTCTTTTTTTAATATTAAGAAATGTAGGCATTACAATGCAAAATGAGAAACAAGGCTAGACAAAAGCATGTTTAAGTTAATAGGCTGTAATCTTTGTTGCTGAGGTTGGAGATTGGGTACAAAGTACACAGATCATAATACAGTGGATACAATTAGTTTACACACCCCTGTTAAAATGCCAGGTTTTTGTGATATAAAAAAATGAGACCACAATAAATCATTTCAAAACTTTTCCCACCTTTAATGTGACCTATAACCTATACAATTCAATTGAAAAACAAACAAATCTGTTACGAGAAAAATATAAAAAATAAAAAACTTACAATAAGCTGGTTGCATAAGTGTGCACACCCTTAAACTAATACTTTGTTGTGTGTGACACCCTTAAACTAATACTTAGTTGAAGCACGTTTTGATTTAATTACAGCATTCATTCTTCTTGGGTATACACCTGCCATCAATTAAAGAGACTCTGATTAACCCCAAATAAAGTTTAGCTGTCCTAGTAGTATTTTCCTGACATTTACTCAGTTGCCTGATACAGCGAACGCAGAGAGCTTACAAAACATCAAATGGATCTCATTTTTGAGAGAAGGGTACAAAGAAAATGTCCACAGCATTGGATATACCATAGAACATAGTGAAGACAGTCATCAAAAAGTGGAGTAAATATGGGACAACAGTGATGTTGCAAAGAATTGGACATCCCTCCAAAATTGATGAAAAGACAAGATGAAAACTGGTCAGGGAGGCTGCCAAAAGACCTACAGCAACAGTGAAGGAGCTGCTGGAATTTCTGGCAAGTACTGGTTGTGTACTACATGTGACAACATTCTCCTGTATTCTCCATATGTCTGGACTACGGGTACGGTTTTAAGATGGAAGCCTTTTCTTACACAGAAAAACATCCAGGCCCGACTAAAAACAATACATCAAGTCGCCCAAAAGCATGTGAGAAAATGTGTCATGGTCAAATGAGACCAAGGTTGAACTTTTTGGCCACAATTCCAAAAGGTACGTTTGGTGCAAAAACAACAGTTTGCATCACCAAAAGAACACCATCCTCACAGTGAAGCATGGTGGTGGCAAGTATCATGCTTTGGGTTGCTTTTCTTCAGCTGGAACTGCGGCTTTAGTCAAGGTGGAGGAAATTATGAACAGTTCCAAATATCAGTCACTTTTGGCCCAAAACCTTCAGGAATCTGTTAGAAAGCTGAAGATGAACAGGAATTTCACCTTTCAACACAACAATGATCCCAAGCACACATCTGAAACAAAAGAATGGCTTCACCAAAAGAAAATGAAAGATTTGGAATGATCCAGCCAGAGCCCAGACCTAAACCCAATAGAAAATATGTGGGGTGACCTGAAGAGGGCTGTGCACAAGAGATGTCCTCGCAATCTGACAGATGGGAGCACTTTTGCAAGGAAGAGTAGGCAAATATTGCCAAATCAAGATGTGCCATGTTGATAGACTCCTACCCAAGAAGACTGAATGCTGTAATTAAATCTAAAGGTGCTTCAACAAAGTATTAGTTTAAGGGTATGCATACACTGCAAAGTATTAGTTTAAGGATGTGCACATGTATGCAACCGGCGTATTTACACGTTTTTTATTTTTTATATGTTTTCCCTAACAGATTTGTTTGTTTTTCAATTGAATTGTACAAGTTATAGGTCACATTAAAGGTGGGAAAAGTTTTGAAATGATTTATTGTGGTCTCATTTTTTTATATCACAAAAACTTGGCATTTTAACAGGGGCGTGTAAACTTTTTATATCCACTGCATATGTAGAACTGATATGTTTCCCTTATTTTTGTATAGGTGAATGTCAGGCTTAAGACCATCGGCTTAATCTAACAAGTGTTTTGTGAAAGCAATTAAATAAGAGAACACTGAATATAACGAAAAGTTTTCTTTTAGCAACAAATGTTTCAGCTTATCTTTAGAAGCCTGCAGCTAAGAACTACATTTTGTTCTCTTACGTTACCATGGAGACAAGCTGATTATAGGGCAATAAAAAAGCCAATGCACCATTTCTAAAAGGCAAAAAGTTAATGTTTTTTGAAAGCATGCAAGTTATTTTGCACAACTGGGAGAGGGAATAAAGATTAAAACAAGAACAGGCACTAGACAGTGTAATGAAGCATAGGCAATAACATGCATCTTTAGATGAATAACCTCAATTTTAGATTAGTTAAGGCCCGGGGACAACTGTGCTTACTAGGAGTATTAAACTTCATTATATGAAGAGGTATATAGTTTTGTGTGTTTGCGTTAAGTTATGGTGTATTCTGGGGGGGGGGTTGGGGGTTTTCATTAAAATAAAGTATTGTAAAATGTGACCTAGGTTCCAATTCTGATAAGAAAAAAATGTAAAAAGGATCAACTTGACAAACATGCATAGGTTCATAGCAGAATTCTAGGCTAACTGCCTTGAAAGACCACTTTAAGCCTATCCAATAACATGAGGTCAGAACCAAAGCCTGTACCTTGTGTCTATGAGATAAAGACCTTAAACATAACGCCAAACCCACCATGTATCACAAAAGCTGGAAACAGACATTTAAAAAAGCTGTCATATACAATAGGTGGGAATAATGACACTATCACAATGTCAACACTTTCCATATTATTTCGGAATGTGAATGAACTCCGGTACAGACAAAAAATAAAGAATATTTAATTATATTAAGAAATGCAGAGTGCAAATAGCAATACTACAGCAGACATACTTGGAAAGAACTGAGCATGTGAATTTGATAAAGGTAACATGGATGTTCAGCAGAATATCAGGGACAAGAGAAAAAGAGGAGTTTTATATTAATTGCTAGAGGAGCATTAATAATGGTAGAAGAGAAAAAAAGGCAATAATGGCAGATTTCTAGTAGTAAGGGGCTACTGGCAAGGGCTGAGTATTACGCTAGCTTTTATTTATAGTCCACCTAAAACTGCTATTATGGAGCTTACAAAATTGGGAGAAATAATCAGCTTTCGAAAGGTGATAAAACGTATGGGTGGGAATTGGAATATGATTTGCAACGATGAGGATGTATCTGGGGGTGCCCAGAAGTGAAAATTAGACAAGAGGGTAGACTTCTGATGAAATTTATGAAAATATTTGGTGTGGAAGATGTGAATTCAGCATTGAGAACTTGGAGCGAATTAAGATGTTATTCCCCTAAGTACAGTAACTGGACTACACTAGACAGAAATTGTATTTCACAGGAAAGTGTGTATTTGAGAACTTTGGCACACATCAATAACTATTTTAGATCATGCACCAATAATTACAAAGATAAAAATGCAGGGTAATGACTTAAAGATGAGACACTGTTGCTTCCCCATCTACCTGTTAAAAAGAAAGGAATTTAAGAAATTGGCAGTGGAAATTATTCAGGAATTATTATGGAAGATAGAAAGCACTCCATAAGTTACAGCTAGTGAGTGGGATAAAATGAAAGTGGAGTTTAAAAATAGGGCAGAAATAAAAGAAAAATGGTTAAGACATAAGAATAATTTAGAGGGACAGACAAAGTTAAGTATTACAGAATAAGGGGAATCTCACAGAACAAGGAGGCAGAATTGCAGAGTGCTAAAGAGAAAATAAGGGAGTATCTGGATAATATGCATGAGTTTAGAAAGAGTGCTGTTAAGCAACTTTTTTTGGATAACTCCAGAGCATGAAGAAACTTTTTTGGCACAATGACTTAGATAACAGGAAGTAGGAAGGGTTGTTGCCAAATGTAGGGAGCCTATAACAAGAAAAATAACCATAAATCCTATATAGCTATTACAGATATTTGAGGAAATTTTATGAAACGTTGTGTAGAGCAGGTAAGTCTTTGTGTAGAGCAGGTAAGTGGGGAAATCAAAAGAAAGCATAATTGGAAATATTTATAGAAGACCACAAAAAATCATTATTAAAAACAATGAACAGTACACAGAATATTTACTTAATCAGAATAACATAACCAATAAGCAATTGAAAACATATTTGTTATTTGATGTTAGTCAAGCCCAGTAATACCATTTTTTTTTCTAGGGTAGATAAGTTGGTACACCAATTAAAAATTAAGAAATTCAGAAAGAGGTATAGGGATATCAAAGAATATGCAGAAAATATAATACATCCTATCCCAAAGTTATCCAGGGATGACCAAGAAAAAGAAAATAATTTAGTTGAGAGAACCTTGGTAGGAGAGGGTCTAGATCAAGATTTTTAGGGGACCCAATAATACTCATTTCTCCTCCATCTTAAGGAGATGAGAAAGAACTGCTCAGAGAACTCAATCACAAGTCCTAATACAGTCGGACTGTTCTAAATTTTGGCAATGTCAATTCACAGGGTGAGGTAGAAGGGATGAGTCAGAGATTGCATAAGGATTTATGAAGCTTAAAGGTAATACTACAGGATTACTGCTAAATATCAGAGTTGTTTGGCTTCTGCTACATACCTACAATCAACTGCATTACTAGCTGAGTTAAGTATAAACTTGCAGTGTTACAGATTCTACTGCATTTTATATTTTTGTCTAATTGTTTCATTAAATATTGTGGTTTGTGTCTCTCTGTAGTTATTTATTTTTCTATTTGTTTCATAGAAAACTGTGGTCTCTCTCTGTCTCTGCAGTATGTGGGGGCTATTGTGTTTCACTACATTGATATTCAGTGTTAAAACTCTTAGCCTAGAGGGTTTCTTTGTATTTATAAGTGTTAGTCTTTAAATTTATTATTGCTCAATATCCGGAGTTGTTTGCCATTTGCTATGTACCTACACTCAACTGCATTACTAGCGGAGTTAAGTATAAACTTGCAGTGTTAAAGATTGTACTCCATTTTATTTTTCTGTCTATTTAATTGTTTCATTGAATATTGTGGTCTGTCTCTCTCTCTCTAGTTATTTTTCTATTTAATTGTTTCATAGAATACTGTAGTCTCTCTCTGCAGTTAATTTCCCACCTGCCCTCCCTGTACTTGTTCTGGTATTAATCTTGGTGGCTTTGGAATTGCCCGTCCGTCCTGTAAATTTGTGTTTGAACACTTCTCCTGGGTCTATCTCATTTGCTCACTCAAATGAGTACAGTGAGATCAGATTTTGACTTCAAATACTCCTACCAGTCTCATCTGTTCAGCTTTACTCCAGTATAGTGTCACTAGCTCATTCTACCTAATACAGAGAGAACATTTGCGAAGGGCAAGCCACTTAGGTCCTTCATTTTGAATTATCTTGGGTTTCTCCTTTCTTCCTTTCCACTTTCCCAAAAAATGTTCTAAGCTTGTTTCCTGCCTTTCTTGTAACTAGTCTGGTCCAGATACAGATTTGCTGCAACCAGGACTGTTTGTAAGCTTCTGTGCCCCCAAAGCCTTTCTGTGCTGGAGGGAAGTCTTCTAGCTTATCAGTGGGAGTGGTAAGCACAAGGTAGCCTATCTACCACAAGACTGGTTTCTGTCTCAGAAATTGTAGTTTTGGGGCCGTTTGGGCAGTTTTTCCATTACTTATTTATTTCAGTTTGATTACCGGGGAAGTCCACTGGGCCAGAATGTGCCCATTTTCAGTGGAGGCCCGGGGAGAAAAGCTCCATAAGAAACACAGTTAGAGGTTACAAAAAATGCCAAATGCAAGGGTAAAATACATGTATGAATTCATGCAAAACAGGTATAGTAAAAGAATAAATTGTCATTGTACATGCAATGAGACAAAGGTTGCAGGTTTTTACATTCAGAGCAATAAGAATCAATTGTCAAGAAATAGGCATCAGTGATTACTGGATAGTTGCATTATATACATGCTAGGAGTTGAGAGAGAAATTGAATGATCAGAAGGTGATGGATTAGGTTTGTGTACGGTAAATAGAAAAGGAGAGGAAGTAGAGAAGTTTGCAGCAGGAGTTTAGTAGGCTCTATGGGTAAATTTATATGTATTTATGTAGGGTGAAAGCAGGAGCATTTGCGTTTGGAAGATAGAAATGAGAAAAGTTGTGTCTTGAAAGATTCGGGGTCAGGTATCGTCCTAAGTGAGGGAGGAAGAGAGTTCCATTTTTTGCCTACAATGAAAGAGAGAAGGAGTTGGCCTGCAGGGCGTTTGGGTTTATGAATAGAGATTAAATTTTGATGTTCAGATCTCAGAGATCTGGTTGGGATGTAAGGGGGAAGGATGTTTGTTAGTGCTGGGCACTTATTTGGAAAGAATATTAATTTGTGAGCAGTGGTAAGTTGGAGGTAGTCGAGGTAGTTAGGGAGTTCCAGCCAGTTCAATGATTGTAGGGTGAGGCAGTGGTGAGTACAGGTTTTGGATTTGGTTGCGAATTTGGAGATTTTATTATAGCAAGTTTCAAGTTTAGAGGTGATGGAAGAAGACAGTTTAGTTAGAAGAATGGCTCCACATAGTAAGGAAGGAAGGAGGTAGGTAGTTGCTAAAGTATGCCTGGAGGAGTTGGAGAGAAAGCGGTTATTCCTGTAGAGCATACCAAGTTTTGGTGGTTTTTTTGATGTTTTGTTGTACGTGGATATCAAATTTAAGGTATTCATCTATGGTGATACCGAGGAGTTTTGCAGAAGGAACCACTTCTATGGCAGTGTTGCTTTGGCTAAGGACTTTGAAAGCATTTTTGTCGAAGGAGTAGGCCCTGGTGGGTGGAAAAAGAATTATTTTAGATTTATTAGAGTTGAGAGAGAGATGGTTGCAGTGCATCCAGTTCTCGATATGGTGAAAAAAGCTATTTGAGTTTTTGACAGTAGTTCTGGCAGGTTGGCAACGGAGCAAACTAAGGTGGAGTCATCAGGGTATTGGATAACTGTTGTGTCAGTGATGACAGTGTGAAGGTTATTTATGAAGATGTTGAAGAGCATGGGTCCAAGGATGGATCCCTGGGGAACACCGGTGGGTGTGGGCAGGAAGGAGGAGGTAGAGTTATTCCATCTGACAGCTTGTGATCTGTCAGATAGGTAACTGGAGAACCAGGAGAGGGTTTCAGGGGAGAGATGAAGGTTGGAGAGATGGCAGAGAAGGTGTTTGTGGGAGATAGTGTCAAAGGCTTTAGAAAGATCAAGTAGTGTTGAGGATACTAGTAAACCGAAGTCTCGGGCCCGATTTACTGTTTCTAAGAAGGATAGTAAGGCGGCAATGGTGCTGCGGCCAGGGCGGAAACCATGCTGGATGGGAGTTATGAGGTTATTTTGGGTTAAGAAAGGCATAAGTTGGTGGTGGACACATTTTTCAAGAATTTGTGATAAAGGTGAAAGAAGGGCGATTGGGCGGAAGTTGGAGATATTAGTGTTTTTGCCTCCTTTATAAAGAGGAAGGATGAAGGCAGAACGCCAGAGTTTGGGTACGTAAGATGCTTTTAAAGATCTATTGATTAGGATGCTGACAGGGATGGCAATACCTTCAGCAGCAGCTTTGAGGAAGGAGGAGGGTATGTTGTCAGGGGCATTTGAGCAAGGCTTTAGTTTGGTGAGAAGTCTTTTTATAAAAGTAGTTGGAACAGGTTTGAGATGGAAATTAGGAGGGGAGTTAAGAGGGTAGGAGGGAGTAGAGGAATGAGAGTAGGAAGGATTGTTGTCTGGGAAAGATTTGGTAAGATTAGCTATAGAGTCAGTAAAAAATGTGTTAGAGAGAGAGCTGACTTCTGAGTCAGTTATGCTAGGGTCTGGGCAGGGATTATTCCTGGATCCTGGGTGGAGTAGGGAATTAATAGATTTCCAGAATTGTTTTGGGTTAACGTTATTGTTAGACTGAAGTTTATTATAATAGTTTTTTTTTTATCAGAGGTGATTAGTTTTTTTGCTTGGTTGCGAAGTTGGGTGTATTGAAGCAGGGTGGAAGGCATCTTATTTTTCTGGTAGAGCTTCCAGTATTTGTCCCTACAATTCATGATTTGTTTGGTATCTTTGGAAAACCATGGAGCACAATTAGTTTTGACTCTTTTGTTTCTTGGTGGGGCGTGGGAGTTGAGAATTTTTAGGAAAATGGAGTTAAAATGTTCGGCTGCGTTGTCAAGGGGAAGAGTATTTAGGATTTGCCAGTTAATGTGTTTAAGAGTGTTGGAGAAGTTTGTGGGGTTGAAGTTGCTGAGATTACGAGTGTGGATGTAATGGTGCTGATGTTTAGTGGTGGTGTTTGAGCGATGTATGAATGCAGGGAAATGGTCACTAAAGGTGTCTGGGATAGTGCTAGAGAGTGTTATTTTGTTTGGGTGGGAGACTAAGATCCAATCGATGATGGATCCTGGGGGGTGGTGTTTATTTGGGAGTGTGATTATGTGAATTACTTGGGTAAAGTTGTACAGGTTAATGAATAAGGAGGGAGAAGGTGAGTTAATTTTATTCCAATCAATATTAACATCGCCTAGGATGAAGAATATTTTCAAGGGTAGAGATGTTGTCGCCAGGGGATATATAAAGGGAGATAATGCAGATATTTTTATGTTTATTTAGTTGTAGGAGACTAGCTGTTAGTTCAGAATTTTTGAATTGTGGAATTGGAGTTTGTAGAGGGATTACTGAGCGAAGGTTAGAGTAGATTAGTGCAGAGCCTCCTCCTTTTCTGTTTAAACGGTCGCTTCTATGGATATGGTAACCAGGAGGTAGGATTTCGGAGTCTGCAGTATGGGGTTTTAGCCAAGTTTCAGAGATGGCTTGGTTGTGGCAAATCCAAGCTTGTATTTAGTGTATTTTATTATTTAGGCTCTGGGCATTTATAGTAAAGAACTTAAGGGAGTTAAGAGAGAAGGTAGGAGATGAAGGGTGGAGTTGGAGTGTGCTATGAAAGAAATAGGGGGTGGGGGGAGGGAGTTGTTAGTTGTGAAGCAAGGACTAGGGTTAGGATGGATATCTCCAGATAAGGCTAGTTCATTATAGGGATTAGCTTTTAGTTGTTTGGGTTTATTAAGAAGAAAGTTGTTTGGAGATGGTATTAGTGTAACAGTGAAGGTAGTTGTAGTTGAGAGGCGTTTAGGAAGGAATAGGTACAGTAGTTTAGGAGGAATAAGAAAGGAAGATATGGCGTTGTATTGGGTAATAAAAGCAGGTTGAAAGTGAGTGCAAGGGATAGTTTGAGAAGTGGGTAGGTGTAAGGGAGCTATGGGAGAGTAGGAATTAGCAAGATAGAGAGGAATGGCGTGGTTTAAAAGCCTGTGTTTGCTCTTGTTTCCCACCTTTCCTGTAACTAGTCTAGTCCAGATATAGATTTGCTGTATCCAGGACTGTTTGTAAGCTTATGAGCCCCCCTAAGCCTTTCTGTGTTGGAGGGAAGCCTTCTAGCTTATCAGTGGGGGGGGGGGGGGTAAGCACTACGCAGCCTATCTACTACAAGATCCAGGTACAGATTCTTAGTTTTAGTACTTGAATTTGCTTATTCGTGCTCAGCACTTGTTCATAACTTGTTGTTAGCACTAAATAAGCTACAAATTACTACAGCATTCAATCTTCCTCTTTACCTAGAGGAAAACAGTTTTTGTATTTACTTTCCTCACTTGCTTAGAAAAAACAGCTCTTATACTCACTTTCCTCACTTGTCTAAAGGAAAGTAGTTTTTTTATTCAGGCATGTCCAAGGGTCAGCTCCCAGTGCTCTCTCCTATCTGATGAATCTGGGCATCTTGGGGCAAAGTAGCAATTGCTTCATGAACATGGACAACCCTCTCCTCCTACCACACACCACCACAACCTACGAGAGATGCACTTATCTAGCCAAACTGGAGGTAAAGCTCTCTCCCACCAAGAACTTGACAGTCAAGAGGAGAAGGTAAACACTTGCACCACACCACACTCGTCACACAGTCCCACTAAACTTACACCACCAAAATCCACACAGAAACACAAAAACATTCGCAGAGGTTCTCAATAATTATCTGCTCAAGCAACAGAGACCTCCAAAGCAGAAACGCAAGCAACCTCCACCCCCTAACACAACCCAAATGACACACAGCCCATAGACTCAGTGTGCCAATAAACCACAGCCCATAAGGCAAAACAACGTACCCAGCACACTAGTCATAGGTGACTCTATAGTCAGGCACACTGATGTCCCACTCACCAGGCTAAACAAGGAGAAGATTACTGTCAGCTGCCTGTCGGGTGCCAGGATCCACCACATAACCCATGCACTCGGGTCACTCCACAAGTACAAATATGACTGTCATTGTATGTTGGTGTGAACGACCAGAGATGTATTTCCCTGGACTATATGCAGAGAGACATGGACGAGCTCTCCGATCTTGTAGCCCAAGCAGGTATGACCCTAGCCCTGAGTAGCATCCTGCCATCGCTCAGAATGATACCCCAGAACAAGGACAAAATGACTGACTTCAACAATTGGCTAAGCTTCTGGTGTCATTCTAAGGGGATTCAGTATCTGTCTGAATGGGACGACATGGTCGACAGACCACAATGCTTTGCAAGAGAAGGCCTGCACCTGTCACCTCTGGGATTCCAGATACTGGTTAAGGGTCTTGTGCCCCTATAGTGCTGTTTTTAGGCAAGGTTCAGATGACAAATTCACCACCGTAACAGGAACAGGCAAGCAAAAACTGAATGCTAGAAGTCTAAATCTCAAAATGCACTCACTCGCGGCACTCCTTAAAATGGAGAACATTGATATTTGTGCAGTGACTGAGACCTGGTTCAAGGCTCTAGAGTGCACCCCAGCATTACCAGGCTATAACTCATGCCACACTTTTCGGCCATCTAACCTGGACCAGAACACCAAAAGAGGATATCACACCTCCAGGCTAGCTGTGCAGCGTAATGCAGCTGAGTTTATCCAACTGCAGCTAACTCTGGACAAAACTGCAATCCAAATTGTAGCTTGCTACAGATCCCCCACCATGCCCCAGGATTCCCACTCCTCTTTTCTTGATATACTGGAAAATATTAGGGTTCAACCAAGCACTCTAATAATAGGCAATTTCAAATACCCCACCATTAACTGGGAAAACTACTCATGTACCAACTCCTTCACTCAATGCTTTCTGGAATTCATAAATTCCAATGCCCTGGATCAACTTATCCACACCCCCACTAGGGGCAACAATATCCTAGACCTAGTCATTACCAACATGAGTGACCGGTGATCCACACCTGAAGTCAACTCCTCATTGGTCAGAGCTGACCATAAGCTGATCACCCTAGATATCTGCATCGCGCCCACCATTAAGGAAACCATGGTAAAGAATTTCTCCAAAACCAACTTCATGCTTCTTAAGACAGAAGTGGCAGACTTCATGACACCCATGCAGATGGACAATGCAGTTACAACTGCTGAATCCTACACAAATGCACTGTATAAGCACTTACACGAGTGCATGAATCGTGCTATCCCAAACAGAACCAAGACGCTTTCCTCTAAAAAAGGAAGCAAATCTGGTGGTCCCTTGCCACAAACAAACTCTAAAACAGAAGGAAGAAACTGTTGCAAAAGAGTAAAATCCCATGAGTGGAGGAGCTCCCTGGTCAGCCTCAGTAAGAAGCTGAGATCCCTTATAAGATCCTCCAAAGCTAGCTACGAAAACAAAAATCTCCACTGATTCTAAGGGCAACCACAAAGCATTCTATAGCTATGTCAAGAATCTCAATGGCAACACCCAGATCTGCTCCGAGTTACAGCACAACGGCACAAAAATTATAGAACCAACTAATATTGCCAACATCCTGGCAGACAGGTTCAGTGCTAATTTTACCCCCCTCTCACCCCCCTAAAGGGCCCATATCTATACAAGAAGAATGCAGAGTCCCTGTAATCACATCTATGCAGGTAAAAGCTACACTCTAAAAACAAAAACACAGCATCCATGGGACGGGACAACATCCAAGGCTGCATTTTACACGAACTTCAGAACAAACTGGCTCCCCACCTAAACACCATGTTCAGTCATAATCTCATGCCAGGCTTTGTGTCCACAGAACGGCGCACAGCAATAGTTATCCCACTCCACAAAGGGGGAGCCACCACTGATCCTGGGAACCATCTCCCTATTAGCCTGACAAGCCTGGTCTGCAAGGCCATGGAAAGTATCATCATGGAACTCAAAGACATTGGTAGCCTCCAAACTCTGGACCCCACCCAGTTTGGGTTCGTGAAAGGCAGATCATGCCTTCTGAACCTGACTGACTCCTTTGAGGCAGTCATCAAAGCCGCAGACAAGGGTAAGGTGGTTCACACAGCCTGCCTTAACCTCGCCAAGGCTTTCAACACCATCCCCCATTCTGGAATTGCAGCTAAACTCACTAAACTAGGTATAAATCCCTACGTCACAAGATGGGTTGCCAGCTGGCTCATTGACAGAACCCACACTGTAAAAGTTGCAGACTCCAAATCTGACTTCAAACCACTGACAAGTGAAGTACCACAGGGTTCAGTCCTGGGACTGCTCCTGTTTGGTATCGACTTCTCTGAAGTACAGGCTAACACAGAAGGCCTCTGGCTAACGAAGTTCGCAGATGACTGCAAACTAGGAGCCATAGTCGAGTCCCCAAATGATGTTGACATCCTACAGAAGGGCCTCACTGAGACAGATGCCTGGTGTCAGAGGCATGGCCTCAAGCTCAATGCCAAAAAGTGCATCGTCATCCCCCTTTGGTGAAAACTCTGTATCCATGAACTACCACAAACGGCAATCTACATGAATGTGTGATAACAGACCTTGGGACTCAGGTGGACAGTAGTCTCTCCTTTGATAATTACATCACCACAGTAGTCAGGAAATCCTTCTATGTGGCACAATTCTTCACAAAAGGGTTCTCATTTAGGAAAAGAGAGGTCATTGTTCCCCTCTACTCGGCACTCATTAGACCCATTATAGAGTACAACACCCCTTTTGGAATGTACCTCACACGACATCTGCAGCAGCTGGAAAGGCCACAGAAGTACCTCTCAAAGAGGATTACTGGCCTCAAACAGATGTCCTACACTGACCATCTCAAAAAACTTCAACTTTACTCTGTAGCATATTGCCTACTCCGAGGATCTCTCTGCCTAACATACAAAGCTATGTTAAACCCACAGCTGTTCAACATGCTACACCTAAAGAATTCCCAATCCCTCTGAGATGCACACTCTGGGACCTCAACATTGTCACCAGAATAAACAGGACATGCTGGAGGGACAGATTCCTGTCCCAGACCCTTCCTATACTCTGGAACAAGTGACCCATCTATGTCAATCAAAGTTCCTCATTAACACTCTAAGAAAAATCTTCATGAGGGGATGGGAAATAGGAAATACACCCCGGGGATCACTTCTGTGGCTCTGCTCCACAGGCCGTAAGCCAGGAAACCTTGTTGGCTAAGCTTACGTAGGCCCTTGGGCCGATAGCCTAGAACCTACCTATGAATTCATTCTAACATTTTGGAAACATACTGGGATTGATTTTCCTGTTAAGATTTATAATGGCTATAAAATGTTTAACTACAGCAATTTAGATATTGATAATAGGCATTTTTCATTGTGTTCAGTAAAGGTTTTACCTTTGTGCCTACCCAAAAAATGGACCTAGAAGAAGTTTTGTTACATCTTAAATTATACATGAGAAAACTAAATATTAATATTCTATTTTTTAACAAACAAAATCCCCTCAGCATAAAATGGGAGGTCTACAAGTGATTAGAAAAAGCACTTATAACCCCCCCCTCTACATTCCTTGTTGGTATTATTTGAAAATGTGCACACGTGATATTCAAAAATGGTTTACGAACAAATGTGACAAAAGTAAAAGGAATTTGTCTAATGAAGACCATGAGTTACTGAGAGAGATAGTAACAGTGAAATTGCAGTTACAAAGCCAGATAAAGTTGGAGGGCCTGGGCTTATGCAGACTATACATTATTCCAGTAATATGTTAGCTTTACTTAACAATGATCAACAATACATTAGAACATCTAAAAATGACAAGTATAGCCTACAGTAGAACTGACACTTACATTCATGATTAATGAAAAGTGAAATTAATTATACCTACAATTTTTTGATTGTTGAACTTCTTGTTGTGCCTAGCATGTTTGGAATTCCCAAGGTTCATAAGAATATTTTTGACCCACCTGTGTGTCCCCCACTGTGGCAGCTAGTGAATCTAAAACTTATCCACTGGCCAAGTTTATTGATATAATATTAAGAAATTTTGTTTGCCTTAAAAATATATATTAAAAGATTATTGGGATTTCCTGGGAAATATAAAGTCTAAATTATTTAACCCTGACTTGGTAACGACTGAGGCATGTGATCTATTTTCTTGTATACCCCACCATACAGGCACGGAGTGATTTAGAGATTTTTTTAAAATAAAAATAATGATTTGATGACCATGAACATCAAGATCTCCTGAGATTTTATGGAATTTTTGTTAAATAACAATTTTATGTTTTTTGTGGGAGTACCTGGATAATAAATTAGTGGGGTTGCAATGGGTGCAGTCTGCACCACAGTATATGCAAATATTGTAATGTGGCAGTGGCAGCAAGCATATGTTCTTAGCTCAATTTTTAGTCCCTATTTAGTAACTTAAGATTTCTGGATAATATATTTATAATTTGGAGTGGATGTGAAGCAACATTTACCTATAATGTTTCTGATCAGAGTCCCAACAACCTGTTCTGAGAGCAATAAAGGCAGTCCTTCAACACAAGCAGTTAATAGTCAGCTGGACCACATCCAATGTCCAAAAATAGGTTTAGTAACTCCAACAATTACCACGACAGCACAAACAATAATTGCAACGGACTTAGCGCTTTCGTCTCCCTTAGGAGACTTCTTCAGAGACAATTAATTTAACAAATACATCACTTATATATACTTGACCAATAGTGGGCTGGCATAAACAATAATTGATTAATTAGTTGATTTGACTTAACCATTCTAAAAGAACTTCCTACTAAAGGTGTATGCACCAGTTTTATAACAAATAGATCGTAGTTGTATACCAAAAATATGCTCTTAAAAAATGGTAATAATAATAAAAATGAATAAAAAATGGACCATTTTATCTAGAAATACTTATAAAAATACCAATTAAATGCATAATTATAAATATAAATATAAATATGAATAAAAATATGAAAATAATATATATGAAAAATATATATATTGTGTAAGTACAAGTGTGAATACATACACACATTTCCCACCCTTTCCACTTATTTAAAAAACTCTGTGTATGCATATATGAATATATATATATATATATATATATATATATATATGTGTGTGTGTATATATATATATATATATATATATATATATAAAGTATATGAAATATATAAAAAAGTATAATAAATAACGTTACATTAAATAGTATAAAATACAAATATAAGTATAAATTTAATGTGTATTTATTTTGTTTCATATATTTTTATTTTTATATATATACTGGGAAAACTTGGATATCACTATTTTATTTCTTGATTATTTTTTTATCTCTTAATAGTTTTTTTTTTTTTTTTTTTTTTTTTGGGGGGTCAGCAGCAAAAATTTTTAAAACCGGAGTAATAGTTATATGGTCGTTAAGACCTTTTCCTCCACGTGCGTCCAACCGCAATTGCCACATCATTTCCTTATATTCAAGTTTCGTTTCCCAATCTCCTCCTCTATTCGGTTGTTTTACTTCTTCTAATACCCAAAATTTGAAATTTGCTTCTTTGCAGTTCAACACATGTCTATATAAAGCATTGTTTTCATTTTGTTTATTGATCTCTAATATGTTCGTATATTCTTGACCTCAATAGTCTCTCAGTTTTCCCAATATAGTACTTCCTACATACTTTACAGAAAGCCAAATAAACCACTCCCTGGGTATAACAACTACTATAGCCCCTAGCTTTCAAAGTTGTCCCTAAACTAGGCAGTAGTATTTCCTTTTGTTCTATAGTATACAGAACAAATATATATGTTTCTTTCTTTTGGAAGCCAGTAAATCTCCAGGTCTCAATGACATTATTTCACTTATTCCAGTACTGAAATTGAGATCAGCGAAGTTATAATCTAACTGCTATTATTTTAAAGGACTAGACATATTAGAAAGTATATTATGAGACACATTAATTTTGTGTTTAGTTTAGAAACTTTAGAACTGACTATACAGTTAGTTAGAATAATTTTAGGACATTAATGTATTTTATTATTCAAATATATTTTTGTTATACTTGTAATGAAACATTTTTCCAGTAGGGGGAACCAAAAGTCCATTCTGATAGATTGTTTTTCATGAAGTATATATATATATATATATATATATATATATATATATATATATATATATATACACTAAAACTGGTAAAATGAATATCAAGACAATTGATTTTATGTTATTATAATTAATTTTAGAAGTTTTACATTTCACATACTGGGTATTTACTGTCAAATTTTAAAAAGGTTTATGGAAGGATGTGATACAAATATCACAATGTCTTTATTATTTAATTACAGCCCTGATTTCACTGGATATGCACTAATTATTTGACTTATAAAAGGTGAAGGCAAAGAGATTATTTTATCTGAGGAAGTTGGTGACAAAAACGTTATTTTAATTCTGTCAGCGTTAATTTATTTTTGGTTGTACTTGTGTTCGCTATTAAAGCTGTTCGTGATTTAATCTACTGGGTTCGAGGTGCTTTTTGTTTTGGTTTTAGTAACTTTTGCACCTTCCGTGGAACTGTTAAAATATTGATTGCCCAGATTGGAAGAAAGTGACTAGGAAATGCAGAGCAGGCAAACAATGTAGTTTTATGTTTGTAGGAATGTTACTGAGATGCCTAGTTTAAAATACATCTTTAGACTGCACCAAGGATACAATTGTAAGAGCTCTGGAGTAGTAGTATTTGGCATTCCGCGACTAGTGCTATTGTTTCTATGTTGGAAAATTGAACTTCCCTACAACATACGTATATAGGAACATCTTTAAAATATGTATAACAATAAGGATACTAATGCCCTATACAGGCATAAAGTTATATGTGAAGGAATTTATTTATTTATTTTTTTTAAACACAACATAGAATATAAGGAACTGTTGTGGCAAGTGAGGTGAGAGGCTAGTGAAAAACCAAAATTAAATGATGCCATTTCAGTAGCTATCTTATTGAAATTAAGGGTAACCAAGTTTTAAAATATACAAATACATACATATAGATATATAAACTAAGAAAATATTTAGATTTTTACAACTGGATGATTTTTAGCATACATATTAATAAGCACAATTTATAATTTTTAAATGTGCAAGATCACAGGATGTAGTTACTTAGACATGTACAATCACAGAATGCAATTGCTTTGAAGTGAATGTTTTTACAGTACTGTAGTTAGAACTTATATTTTTTATATGTGATTGTTAGTTTAAATTTTTGGAAGGTAGTAAATCAGTACATAGTAACTTATGATAGATTTGTGACAGTCTTTAGTTGCTTCAAATTAATTTGTTGTATAAATTGAGATGGCAATGATGCAGTTTTTAGTTCTGATGAAGTCTCAAAGAATAGGGACAAAAGCGGTTAACTTCATACAATAAACTTTTTATAATTCACTTTTCAGTCTGCTCTTTCATCCATTTCTGTTGGAGTGGTTATGGAAGACTAAAATATACCAAAGTTAGAGGTAGATGAGGCTCAACAATTAATAGTTAAGACAACAGGAGATGAGATAAAAATGGTAATGTATAACCAATCTGGAGGAAAGTTTCCAGAAATCTATGGTACTGCAGTATAAATTTGGAAGCTAGGAGGAAAGAATGTGTTACATATCTGGAATGCTTTAACAATACTTTAAAATGAGGGGAAACACCAACATTCTGGAAAAAAACTGTGGTGGCTGTAATACCTAAAGAAAATAAAGACCTATCAGCTTCATATTCGCCCGTTTCAATTTTAAATCAGGATTAGTAAGTTTTTATGCCAATAATGGCTAAAAGAGTGGCAAATATGTTGCAGACATTGAGAGATATGGATCACTGGGATCTTTAGAAAAGGGTAGGAGCAAACGACATAGAAAAAAAAGTTATGGGAATAATACATGCAGAAAAATGTTTTGGGGGAGGAATAAGGTTTAAGATAAGGGAGGAACTAAAAAATGGTCTACCACTGGATTGACTATTATGTAGCACAATATATCTAAAAAAAGACAGAATTCTGTTGTAAAAGCTAAGGATATGTAGGAAGAGCTAAACAAAAGGTAATACAAAAACTAAAAAAATGGGAACTCTTGGTTATGGATAGTCACACACAGGCAGTGAAAATGTTCATAGTTCCTTTAATTTTGCTTACAGGTCAGGCATATTTTTTAGCAATCAAAGGAGAAGTTGTGGACATTAACACAGAATTAAACAAATTTATTTTTGGGGAGGGGGAGAGGGCAAGAGTTACATGGGTCAAGTTGATTCTTTCCACAGAACAAGGTGGTTTTCCCAATTTGTAAGGATACTTCTCAGAGCTACACAGTTAAAGGAAAACAACAGGATATTAAAGCAGATTCCCCAACCTGCTGAATCTTCCAGTCCCTGTTCTTTGATAAAGCTTAAAAAAATCACCCTTGCAGCTTTAGAAAATAACCCCCTCAACTGTTTTCCCTGTTCTGCTTCCTATCTTTCTATCCTGTTTTTGTTTCACTTTGCAAACCAACTTGAAAAACCTGTAGCTGGCTTTGAAATTATGATGTCACATCTGCCATCTGCTCTTGCTCTAGCTATCAGGATTTTTCCTTCCCAAAGTGATGTAATCCCCACCTGATTTGCATGCTGTATAGAAGAGCCAGTGTTCTTCCCACATTGTGATGTCAGACCTGCCTTACCCAGCCCACTCAACCTAATAAAATCCATGTGGTGTGTGGAACTCCTTTTCATTGTACATGTATCCTGTTGACTGCATTTGTTTGAGGGACTACTGAAAAGTTTGAATTGCCTGCATTTTCGTCTGCATTTTTTGCTTCATTGGTAAGGTAAGTCTTCCTAGTGAATTAAAAATGTAATTCTACACACAGCCCCTGTTTGAATGCACTCCTAGCCCTATTTTGTGCTGCCTGATATAGTTTATGCTTCTGTTTGAGGGTGCCACATGGTTCACTAGTGTATGCTGCTGCCGACTATCTAGATTAGCCTACTTCTGTTGTATTTGCTTGCTGCATATATGTGTGTGAATTTTCTAGGGTAAGGAGTGCTTCCAGGTAATAATTTTTTTATATATTTAAACTACTAGCATTGAGAAGCAGCACCTTTAGGTATTTCTGACTGATTTTTATTATGTTGGCGGGCTTAACTTGGCATATCCTAAAAAAGCACTATGGTGACAAAGTTTTTGTCAATATTCAGAAGCCAAGTGGTGATAAGTGCAAACCATCTCTTGAAAAGCATAGTGGCTTGTCGGTTATGTCTACCCATGCTGTCAGAGATTGGATCCCCTTGTTGTGACACCAGAAACTAAGCCATTTGTTGAAGTAGGTCATTTTTGCTGGTCCTGTCATATAATCATTGCTGAAGGTAGGATGCGACTCAAGGCTAGATTCATACCCACCTGGGACACATGTATTCAGAGAGCTCCATGTCCCTCTTCATATAGTCCAGTGAGGTATCATGGACTATCACCGTCATACGGGTTCTTGTGTTTTAAAGCCACAAGTGCGTGTGTGTGTATGTGAATGCAAGCAAGGGGCAAGTGTGTATGTCCATGTGTGAATGCAAGTAAGGGGCGAGTGTGTGTGTGTGAATGCAAGCAAGGGGCAAGTGTGTATGTGTGTGTGTGTGTGTGTGTGTGTCTGTGAATGCAAGCAAGGGGCAAGTGTGTGTGTGTGTGTATGAATGCTTACTAAGCTGGGCATTAATCCCTACGTCACTCGATGGGTTGCCAACTGGCTTACTGACAGAACCCTCGCTGTAAAAGTAGCCCACTCCAAATCCAGCTTCTGACAAGTCAGAGTACCTCAGGGGTCAGTCCTGGGACCATTCTTGTTTGGCATCTACTTCTCTGAAGTACAGGCCAACACTAAGGGATTCTGGCTAACAAAGGTCACAGATGACTGCAAACTGGGAGCCATTATTGAATCCCAAAATGTTGTGGATACTCCAGAAAAGGGCCTTACAGAAACAGATGCTTGGTGCCAGAGCCATGGGCTCAAGCTCAGTGCCAAGAAATGTATAGTTATCCCCTTTGGGAAAAAACATCTACCCGTTCTGGGACATGCTACACAAAGAAATCCCAATCCCACAGGGGTCCAGAGTAGAAAATAGTGTGGGAAGTAATGGCCAGGGAATTGTTATAGCTAGGCTTGTATAAGCCCTAGGGCCGATAGCCTACTACCAACCTATGAACCTATAGTTAACAGAATGCTATCAGAAGGAAGAAGCCCTTGGGTCATTTTAGCTGTTGCCAAACAAACTTTGTGTCTGTATGATAAGGGGCAAGTGTATGCACATCTGTGTGATAAGCGGCAAGTGTGTGCACGTTTGTGTAATAAAGGGCACTTTGCCAGTTTCTGCTGAATTTTACAAAACCACTTTTATCTCTAAAGCTGTCCCAGCACAATCTGGTAGTTAGATGTAACTTTAAATACAGTATACTGGTATGTTCTTCAAATACTGAATTGATAAAGTCTGTTTTGTGATTTATGATTTAGTGTTGAATTGTCACTTAATTCCTGTAGGTACTGGTGTGCCTTTGCTGGGTAATTTTTTCCCTGTGCTTGTGGAACTGTGTAGTTATAAAGACAGGAAGAATTCGATTGTTCCCAGGTGGTGTGGGCATGGTTGCTTAACCCTCCCCTCAAAACCGTAACACCTTTAGTTTTGCAGCCATGTTTGGATGGATTTGGATCAGGGTGATTGCAGTTTATAGGTCTCCTTTTTGCTGGGATTTATGTAAGACTCCTAAAGTGGGAAGGGTGAAAGTTTAAAAATAAAACATCCTTCATGAAAGGTCTGAGGTAGAAGATTGCATATGTAGTTATGCTGATAAGAACTGGAAATTCCTGTGTTAACACTAATGTACAGTAGACAGTTTATTGGACTGTGCTGTAGAAGCTGAATCTGTGGACAGGTTTACTGGGCTGTGTAAAGTAGGGCTCACTAGTGTTGGATTAAAGTACTTTAATAATGTTGTAGGTGGAAAACTATTCAATGGGTGCATTTCATGTAAAATTTGAATGGAGCAGCTTGATGTGTAATATCTGTATAGGCATGCGTTTCTGTTTCTGATGTCTGCACAGCCAAAGTACATAATTACTTGTGCATTCCTCGGACAAAGGCCTGGGGTCATTCTTGGTGTTGCCAAACAAACTTGTGGTTATGTGTGTGAAAGGGTGAGTGTGTGAGTTGAGTGAGTGTGGTGTGTGGGGTGAGTGAGTGTGGTGTGTGGGTGGGTGAGTGAGTGTGGTGTGTGGGTGAATGAACGAGTGTGGTGAGTGAACGAGTGTGGTGAGTTGCTGAGAGTGGGTGAGTGAGTGGTTGGGTGTGGTGGGTGAGTGATTGGTTGAGTGTGGGCGGGTGAGTTGAATGTGGGCGGGTGAGCTGAATGTGGGTGAGTGGTTGAGTGAGGGCAGGTGAGTTGAATGTGGGCAGGTGGGTGAGTGAGTATGGTGAGTTGAGTGTGGTGAGTGTGGTGGTTGAGTGTGGGCGGGTGAGTTGATTGTGGGCAGGTGAGTTGAGTGTGGTTAGTGAGTGGGTGAGTGGGTGAGTGTGGTGGATGAGTGTGGGTGAGTGTGGTGGGTGAGTGTGGGTGAGTCTCAATTTTGAATGTAATTTCTAAATTTTGTAAACTTTGTTTTTGTATTGTCATATTGCTTTACATTGCCCTACCAATATGTGACAAGGTACAGGCAGAAGCGCAGTAACAACTGCAAAAACTAAGAGCATAAATTTGCAATAACTATGCGTATACATTAATTGCATGTTTTTACATAAGAAGCAGATGTTTGTCACAATTAATCGACAACACTACATCAGATTACAAGAAGTATGCAATACCGTACTTTTTTAAATTATGTCTTAAAGAAGCATGTTGGTGATCTCATGCAAGTCTGTGAAATATTTCATTTTATAGTGTGTCATTTGTTAGCTCTTTAACCAAATGGGAAGGAAAAATAAGTGGGAGTTTGATGCTTTGCAAAGCGGTGATTATTCCTAGTGCTATGTAGCTTGGTTCTAAATTTGACAGGAGGAGTGCAACAAAAAAAAGTGTCCCACTGTATGGAGGGAAAGGCTGACAAGAAAACAGTACATTACTCTGGTCACCTGCTGTGAGCTGTCAATCACATGCAGATAATGGGTCAAATTACCCTTAACTCTTTGACAGCTAGGAAGGTAGGTGTGAAGTGGGAGGGGAGATGCCTTGAAGAACTAGATTTCAGCCTTCACAAAAGAAAGCAAGTTAGCATTTTTAAAAAGCAAGAGCAATAAAATGCACTTTTCAGTTCTGTTCTGTAGCATGTGCACTGCTTGTGTTTGAAGTAGTCATTGAAAAAGGATAACATTTTAACCAAAAGTAGGGGACTTTAAGACAGCAGTGAATGCCTGTTAAGTCAATGAAGTGACAGCAGCTTAAGGGAAAACGTGGCAGATCTGATTTTTTGGAGACAAACAATGCATTCTGGGATACTTAGAGGCAGAGTAAACAGTCTGAATTATTTCAAAATGCCAGCCCCCATGTGGTCAGAGTCATAAATTGCATAAAAAAATATCTAAAAAGCTCTAAATAGTCCCAGAGTGCTGTTAAAATGTAGGAAACACCAAACCATGATGAAATAAATATGTTTTTTGAGTCTGAGGGTGTGGTTGTCCTTTAAGGCTCATATACATTACACAAGCAAAAGATTATGAATCAAAGTGGAAAGGGATGATGATGAAAAGGGGAGGAGCAGAGGGGGTTGATATACAAGGAACGAGTAGGATTTTGGATGTGGGTCCATAAGAAGAGCAACAACAATACTGACCATTATATTCATAGCAGATGTATTCTATGAACTAAGATAACATGAGAATGTAAAAAGGAGATTTTACTAATAGGGATGACTGCAAGTAAGGGTACAGAAAATAAGCAAAGGGATCTGCAATTTACTGGAGAAAAGCAGCATAGGAACCATGGTATTAGGAAAACACAATTAAAGAGGGAAAGTTAATTAAGTGGGATGAGGCCAAGCAGAAATTTGGACTGTAGGTTAGATACATAAAACAGAAAACAGGCAAAGAGTATCGGACTGGGGAGTGCTAACTGAAAGACCAGCTAGGGTAGAGTTTTTAGCCAAGTCTAGAACAGAAGCAGCTTTTAAAAAAGGCTAAGCACGATAACTATAATAATCAGAGGAGGTTGAAAAACATTTGGAGAGAGACCAGAAAGGTTATTTACACTTAGCATGACACTTGTATGTTTGGCTCTAATGTGTTTTTGTTTCTATAACTAGCATCACTACATAAGGCTCTATCTTATCCCTTACTATTTGCTACCGTTTGCTTAGGTACCTACTCGAAACTCTCATTCTGCTCAGCGAATCACCACTGGAACACATAATTAAGACCTTCCACAGCATCCAAAACCTCCTTCAGCAATATTCTACCAAAACACTTGTATGTCCTGCATTTTTCTATCAGGTAACTGTTTGCCTTATTCTGTTGCAATTAATGCATAATTTTACAGGCGGCTGCATATCACCAAACCGCACCCCCCATCCTCACCTTTCACATTCTTCTCCCTAGATTTCCACTAGGTTATTTTTGGTAGCCCTTGCTTCTCAGTCTCACACAAAACAGGCAAGTTTTCCTTCGCATATCCTATAGCCAATACTTACCTTTGCTCTAGTCAACTGATTTTCTCTGTTGTACACCTTGCCGCCATATCTCCAGCCCGGGTCTAACCCGTTCCGTTTGCCCTCGCTACACTCGGGCTCACTCCACTCCCCTACCCTTCCTCCAATCCCCACACCCCAACTATCCTTACATTTATACTTACCCATAGCCACACCCACAACCAATCCACCTAACCACCAATACCAAAAGCCATAGCTGTCAACCTACACCACTAACCCCACCCAAATTCCCTCCCCATAACCAACCAACCAAATCAACAAAACATACTATAGCGTCATACCCTTACAAGTTCACATACAAATTCCTCCCACCCCTACAGAATTTAGCAACTCATAACGTCACATAAGCACCCTACCCAAATATGAAACCCTTATACAAAACCCTACTTCTTGTTACTACCAGCTCTCTACTACTACTCATGTACATCCTCTTTTCATATGACACTCCACTACATTCCATCCCTCCCCCCAGCATACCTCCTCTTATAACAATCCCTGCAAATCTCAACAGGTTTTTAACTCCAACCATTTTTCATACCACCAAGACAGACAAAGAATTAAATTTCTTCCTCCACAATCCACATCTCCAGTCTCCCATAGACTCACCAAACTCCAATACAAACTTTCTAAATTCCTTTTACACATATTTAAACAATTAAGCCTCTCAGGAGACATTCCCCAATCCAGGTCCCACTCCCACACTCAATTCTTCACCTAACTCCTCTCAATCCAACCATGCGATACCTCACCACCGAAACAAAGCTTTCCTACTTCGCCTAAACTTGATTGTAAGAAGCACAGTTTACAAAATCAATGACCTACATCCCCTACTATCCCACTACTCCCCTGATATTGTACCACTAACAGAGACATAGCTTAAACCAGATATCAAAAGCAATGAGATCACTGCCCCTGGCTATAATATTATATGCAAGGATAGGACAAATAAAAGGGGAGGTGGAGTGGCAATCTTGTACAAAGATCACACAGTATCTTTTTGACACAACCATCCCTGACTTTGAAAATACAGAATTAATATTCACTAAACTATTAATCCTAACAAACACCTTAACATCATTGGTGGATACATCTCACCAGGCAACAATACTGTAACACCTGAAAGCCTACAAGGGACATCCAAATCTCTCCACAAGAAACCAGTCTGATGGGGGACTTTAATATAGACTGGCTTCATTTTTCCTCTCCAAATCCCACATCCCATGTTAACCTTTACAGGTTAACTCAAATCATCACATCCCCCACTAAGAGTGGTAAAACATCCAAACATCAATCCATACTTGATTGGATTTTACTCAGTAACCCCCATCTGTCATCCCACTCAGGGTGTCTCCCTGATGGCCTAAGAGACCACAACCCAACCTTTCTCTTAAGACCCCGAACACATCAAGCCAATCAAACCACCTTTTGTCTAATTAGGAACAAAAAACACTTTGATCCAAATAGATTTATTTCCACCCTAAAAAGTTATAGTTGGGATCACCTCTTACATCTACCCTAGGAGGAGGCCATACTCTCCTTCAACTCCACCTTCCAAGAGATATTGAACTACCATGCACTACCAAGAAACAGAGTGAAATCTAAGTATGCTCCATGGCTATCCAAAGAATTCAGAGCCCTACTCAAAGCCAGAGATAAGGCCTGGGAAACGTTCCACAAACACAAAACCAATACTACCAAACAAACTTTTCTTGAACTTCAAAATAAAGCAAAACAACAAATAAAATTAGACAAGTCTAACTACTACCACAATATCCAAACAAAACACCATAATAATCCTAAAATTTTGTGGGCTGCAGTCAACAGCATAACAAAACAACAATAAAAGAACTACCCCCCTCACCAAAAATACCCAACAATATCAATAACATAGCAACTCAGTTTAAAAACTACTTTACCGAATCCATTCAAGCCCCTAGCAAACACCTATACTTAACTCCAATCCCAACCCTAACTCAAACCACCACAGTACACACCTACATAACCCCAACCAATTAACATTAAAACCAGTCCCCACTCACACTATCAAGACACTACCTTAGCTGCAGATAATCGTCCAGCTGAATTCCTGCAAACTGCAGAAGAAGCTGTAGCTTACCCTGTAGCCATACTCATAAACAGATCACTACCTGAAGCACATGTCCCTGCTATATGGAAAATCTGGGTCTATATTATGTCCTTGAAAACTGAATTCGCTAAACTGCATCTACGTCGGAAATGCAGTTCAGTGAACTGATAACAGTGAAATCGCAGTACAGTGAGGATTGGAAAATGTGCCCTTTCCTCACTGTAGTGTGATCTCGGAATTGATTATAAATATATATATATATATATATATATATATATATATAATTAACGGGGGGGGGTTAATTCGCTGAACTGCATTTTCGATGTAGATGCAGTTTGACAAATTCAATTTTCGATTAGGTAATATAGACCCGGAAAATCTCCCACATTCTCCCATTACACAACAGAGGCAACTCCTCAGAGTTGACAAGCTACTGCCCAATTGCCATTCTTTCCCCTCTTTCCAAAATTTTTTTAATCAACCAATCTTCGCACATAAAATTCTCTATCAAAGAGAAAATGTCCCTGCTCTCAAAGATATCATCCAACCCTATACCTCTTCAAGACCCCTCCGCTCTAGCAACAAACCACTTTTACAAGTCACTAAAGCTAAAAACTCAGCAGGTGAATCTCTCTTCTCCAACTATACCTCTAAACTCTGGAATAACCAACCTAATGCACTAGTAGCCAACACTTCTACAGTACTATTCAAAAAACTTCTGAAAACACAACTTACAAAGTCCTGGCTCTGCTCTTGCAACTCCCCTGGCTAACCTACTCTTTTCTTTCACCCCTCCTCACCAATTACACTAACCATTATTGGAAGAGCACATGCCAACTATACACAATTCTATGTAAATATCAGTCTACATCTATTCAGTTCACAGTAAATGTATTCTTGAGCTTTGTCTACAACTGTTTACCTCTTGACTGGTCTGGTATTCACCCAAAAACGGTCTTGTTATAATTACTGTTACACTAGTATTGCTACCTCCATTTTCTATGTAAATGCTATTTAATCATTCATTTCATTTGTGTTCAATCATAGGTTCATAGGTGTGTACTAGGCTAATGGCCCTGGAGCCTTTACAAGCCTAGCCCATAGGATTACTCTGGCATCATGCCACCTGACCTTAGTTCGCAGTGCCTCTGTCAAGTAGAGCCACTGGAGTGATCTCTGGGGTGAATTTTCTATTTCCCTTCCACTCATCAAGATTTCTCTTGAAGAGGGCCAGTGAGGCGCTCCGCTTGACATGTATGGGAAGTCTATTCCATAGCATGGGCAGTCTCTGGGTTATGAGCCTGCCCCTCAAACTCGTTCTGTTGATTATGGTAATGAGGTTGTGGTCTCTGGAGCGTGTAGTGTGGAGGGATTTCTTTAGATGTAGCATTTCTAGAGCTGGGTCAGATATGGCTTTGTACATAAAGCAAAGATTGCGTCTAAGTAGGTGATATGAGAGAGAGAATAGTTGGCATTTTTTGAGTCTGTCCATATAGGACAAGTGTTTAAGGCCTAAGATGATCTTTGTGAGGTATTTTTGCGGCCTCTCCAGTTGTTGTAGGTGTCTAGTGAGGTACATGCCAAATGGAGCACTGTACTTGATGATTGGCCTAATGAAGGAAGAGTAGAAAGAGACAATGACCTCTTTCTTCCTGGATGCAAAACCCTTAGTAATGAGATGTGCCACATAGGACTTTCTGACCACAGTGGCAATGTGGTGGTCAAGAGAGAGGTTGCTTTCAACCTGTGGTCCCAGATCTCTTATGAAGCCTTCTGTGTTTAGTGGACTACCATCAATGTGGTAACTCATGGGAACCGGGTTTTTCCCAAAGGGGATGATAACATTTTTTGGCATTGAGCTTTTCAGGCCATGGTGACACCAGTCATTGGTCTCAGTGAGGCCTTTATGTAGGATGTCAACATCACTTGGGGAGTTAATTATGGCTACCAACTTGCAATCATCTGCAAACTTTGTCAGCCAGGGTCCCTTTGTGCTGGCCTGAACTTCAGAGAAGTAGATACCAAACAGGAGAGGACCCAGGACCGAACCCTGTGGGACTCCACTCATGACTGTTCGACAGTCTGACTTGGAATTAGCTACTTTCCCACTGTGGGTTCTATCTGTGAGCCAGTATGCAACCCATCTAGTGATATAGGGGTTGATGCCTAGCTTAGTGAGTTTTTCTATGATTCCTGAGTGGGGAATGGTATCAAAGGCCTTAGCCCGATCAAGGTAGGCTGTATGAACTACCTTGCCTTCATCCACAGCTCTGGTAACTGACTCAAAGAAGTCAACCAGGTTAAGCAGGCATGATCTACCCTTCACAAAACCAAACTGTGTAGGATCCAGAGTTTGGAGGTTCCCTATATCTTTATTAGGTCCATGATGATCCGTTCTATAGCTTTGCATATCAGACTTGTCAGGCTAATGGGGCGATAGTTTCCAGGGTCTGTAGTCACTCCTCCTTTGTGGAAAGGGATGACTGTAGCAGTGTGTCATTCGGTAGGGACAAAGCCTGAGGTGAGGCTGTGATTGAACAGGACACACAGATGAGGTGCCAGTTCACTCTGTAGTTCATGTAGAGCACAGCCAGGGATATTGTCAGGTCCCATAGAAGCTGTACTCTTGGCCTTGGACAGTGCTGTTTTAACCTGTGCAGCAGTAATACTGGGTGCCTGGTAATCTATTGGTATCGTGATTGGTCCTTTGGTGGGGGAGAGAGGGATATGGTTGGCACTGAATAGGTTGTGCTTATTTCTATGCAAATACTATGTAATGCTATTTAATCAATGTTTCCTATTTATATTATGTATGGAGCTTTTCTCCTGGGCCTCTGCTGAAAAAGGATATGTGTTCAGCTGGACTTTCCTAGTAAACAAATGTAAAATAAATAAATTACCCAGGAACAATGGAAAAACATCTAAATAGCTCCCAGGTATGCAAAAAAAGTCCAGAAGATTTAGGATTTTTGCTTGGAAATGTTTGTGTAGCAATTTTTATACCCAAAACAGACATCAAATAATTTTTCCTAGGGTAGATAGTAAATGCTACAGGTGTGATGGGAGACAGATGTAACTGGGAACATATGCTCTGGGAATGTAGCAAGTCAGCAGATTTAAGAATTCACTCCATAGTATTTTATCAGAACTGCTGAAGCAAACTGTTGTAACTAAGGAAATGACTCTCGAGTTAGCACATAGGCTCTGAACTGCCTAGACATACTTGGGCCTTACTAAGTTTAATGTTCCTGGTTACCAAAAAAGCAAATGCAAGAAAATGGAAATCAAAATCTAAATCAACTGTAAATGAAGTGCTAAATATTGTAAAGGAAATATAAGACCTGAGGGTGGGATCCTAAGAAAAAGGAAAGAGCTAATTATATAAAAGTAAATGGAATATGAGTGAACAGTACATGCAAAATAATGTTCAGGAGGAGAAGCAAGGTTTAAGGATGGTAAGGACTTAAATTATCTAATGTTCATAACGGACTGAATGCTAATTATAAAAAAGAGAACGTGTGTAGGCTGCATGAAAAAAGCAACTATTTTTATATTATCTATGTGTAACTGTGCCACTATCTTACTTGTGATTTAACAAAGATTTTATAAAAAAATAAAAATTAAAAATTCTGGCTGAACTAAAATGATTGAACAGCATATGCTATGCATAGGTTTTATATCTTTTAAGAAAAGTTGTCTTTTTTGTTGAGGTGCTACAGCCCTCAGTATTTCCTGAATTCTTGTGCTCTCTCTCCAGACAATTTCCAGGTCTTCAGCCTGCTGACCTTAGAGCCGCCTCTGACCACTGCTTGCAGCTGATTGTAGCAACCAGTGTTTTATGCTCTTGGCTGACTGTTTCACTGGCGATGACCTTGCAGTTACTGACTCTACCCCAGCGCCCTTTCCTTACTAGGAGGAAGTCTACCTGAGCTGCATGTTGGCCACTCTTGTATGTGATCTTCTGACTTTCTCTTTCTGAACCATGTGTTTGCTACTATCAAGCCATTTGCCAGAAGTCTAGAATGGCCTCTCCTTACCGACTCCTGTTACCCCACCCATGTGGACCCAGGCAGTCGTCTATTCTGTTCCATCTGTCCCAATATGTGCAATTCAAGTTGCCCATTATCGACACCAATTCATGTTGTCCTGCATTATCCAGTAGGTCCTGCAACTGCTATCTGAATGCACGCTTTTCCTCAATATCACAACCCTGCTGTGGGGCATACGCTGAGATTATGAATACTACCGTACGATTAGGCTGGTGCCATTAATCTGTCACTAATTCTGATAACTTCCCTTAGTGAGTAATACAGCCTTTTCCTCACCACAATTCCCACACCCTTTCTAGCTTGTCCTCCTCCTGAGAAGTAGACTCTGAATTCCAAGCCAAGTAGCTTTGCTGCATTGCCGTTCCATATTGTCTTCTGGATGCCGAAGCTGTCCAGTCTCATCATGTCATCCACTTCTATGATGCATCCTCTGTCAGGTAACTTACAATGAGTGTAGCAATTCTTAGGTCATGTTTAGCAAGTTGATTGGTTTTACATCCAGCTTTCGCTCAATGGTGCTATATGAGGTAACCCAAACTGGGTCAATGGACACTGGCCGGACAGTAGCTCACTGACCCAGGCTGCTGGGCTTATTGCGGGTCCTCAACTCACTTATGACCAGCAAATGCCTATATCCATTTATCAACATTAGTCAGCATGACTCAATCACCTAGAAACAGTAAAAGACAGCCCCTGCACATAAGGCCATTCAATTGCACGGCTTGAAATATAACATAGAAAACTGTTGTTTTCAATCAACTGCAGCAATATTTTACACTGTCGAATGGCTAGCCCTGCCACAGTGTGCAGTCTGTGACCCATGCTGTCCGATCATGAGGATACTGCGCACCACAGTAGATGTTCAAAGCAGTTGGTTTATACAACATATAGACATCTGCTGCTGCCTACAGCTCCATTCTTTTTGGTATATGGTACTAATAAGTAAATAATATGACACTAAGATAATCATAACCAGCTTCAAAACTAATGCAAATAAAAAAAAACCCTGAAATTATAGTATTCTTGCAAAAGAAAAATGATTGAAATTTGTGCATTCATGAAACCACACAAAAACAAGTGAAACAGACAACTATGAAAACATTTTGAAAAATTGATTAATCACCCAACCCACTCATCTACATCATATACACAAAGGCAGCATCCAGGAAATTAACTGTCCAGTCACAAGTTAATGGGCTGCTTGTCAGAACACATATTACATTGAATGACAGAACCACAAAAAAACTGAAACATCTGAATTAGTGCTTTATGACAAGTGTCTTTCTCCTTGTTTACTGAAACAGAGTGATTTTTCTCCTTCCGAACTGCACTGTACCAGCTGCCAGGCTACTTTAAAAAGCTACAGATTCTACCATTAATACAAGCTTAACAGGCCACATTTTTTTAAGAATACTTTCCAAAAGAACACAAAGTCGTCTTAACAGGACAGAAAAACGTCTATATCATAACAGTATGTGTATTAAGTTTATCAACTTAAAATGGCTGGCAGACATGGGAGAGCTTTACCTCTACATGGCTTCTTCTGACTGAAGCAACAGATACAGGTAGTAGTATGAACAGCTGAGAAGGCCATCACCATCAGTAACTCCAATCCTTTCTGCACACAGTGTTCACAAGTGGATTTGGAAATCCTGTCCTGCTAACCCCCCCCCCCCCAACAAAACCTCATCTCCATGCAAAACCTCATCTGCCTGCTTCGAGCCTCATGCAGTCATGTTGCAACTCTACTGACTGATATTCCAACATACCTTTTAACTACTTTGTTCATAAATTCTAGACAAAGCCATAATAATGTGGGTCAAGTTACAAAAATCATGGACACTTTAAATACTACTCTGGATCACTTAAAAATATAACAGAACAAGGTTTGCTTCAAAGTGTATTTTCTGAAGAATAAGGATGAAACTTCACTGTTTGGCATTAAAAAGGAAACTGGATGCATGCCTCTTCTAAACTTCACATACCACAAAAGAGACAGGACCAAAGAATAACTGAATACCAGCTATGCAAAGGATTATCACCATCACTGAGAAGCCAAAGAGGCTACATATCACACAGACCTACCTCTAGGACTTAATTGCTTTAGCCAACTGTCCAAGCATAATCTCAGCGGAAACTCTGGTCCACTCACTTGACATTAAGAGAAATCTTCACACAAGGCTTACACAGACCTTTCATCAATAGTTCTTATCTATGGACTGTATTTAAAAATAAAATAAGGAATGCAAGAACATTTTACTAGTAATATGAAGGATCACAATTTGGACTACGGGAGTTTCAAAACAAAATATGGTAGGCATAAGGGAAGGCCACCTACTTAACTGATACATGATGTCATGGTATGTATCATCATGGCTGCTCATCTGCCTTCATATTGGAAGCCTTTTAAAAATTGTACTAAATGGCCACTTTTTAAATACTACTCTAGCTCATTAGTGCAAAAGAAACCCAGACACAGTATCCATCAAGAAGTGTCTTTATTGTAAGATCAACAGCACACCTGACTTTAATACAAACAGATCGTAGGATGAAATGACCACTGGACTAAGTCAACTTTAATTGCTACTGAAGTGACCTGTTTAACATCTGCTGTGACAATAAGCGCAAGTAAGAAATCAGTGACTAATAAGTTGCAGAAGAGCAAGTTTCATGGGGAAGCAGAAGTCAAAGTCTGTTGATTTTTTTTTTTGCTTACCGCTTTAACATTAACAATGATTAGGTAGGGTTGCCTGTTTTATTTGCTTAGCCACTATTAGTTCACCAGTTTTACTGGTCCAGTTATGGCTATGGCAACCCTTCATTACTGAATTCTATTAATTGGTATTCTCATCTCTGAATTCAGTTCTTTAGTTTTGTTTACTGTTATAATCAAGGAGTAAATTTTACTTTTATTGATTTTTTTTCCTGCAGTAATTTATACCAGTTTTGGAAGATGACTGCCTGCAGCTTATGCAGAGTTCCAAACCTGGGTATTAACTGAAGTATCCAGATGCAGAACAATTGTGTTGTAACTAACCATATTATGTTCAGATACACCACTACTGCAAGTATCCCTTACATCTGTGAGTTTCTTCATAAAGACCCCGTCTGTTCGACCTAATGAAGCTCAGGATCCCATACCTGTCTGCCATACACCAGCATGCTGGCATACCGGCAGCCTACATCCACATCTTCTTACCCTAATTCAAAATACAAGTAACATTCTAATTTTCTAAGAGAATATGAGAGAATCCTGATCTATAAAAGTTAATGCAGAGAGAAGTATAGGAAGTTTTAGGGTGAGAAAAGGAAAAAAAAAACTTATGGTTAACAACGTTCGCAGACGACTGCAACCTGGGAGCCATTACTGAATCCCCTAAGGATGTGTATATTCTACAAAAGGGCCTTGCTGAGACAGATGCCTGGTGTCAAAGCCACAGTCTCAAGCTCAACGCCAAAAAATGCATTGTCATCCAGTCTGTTAAAAACCCTGTGCCAACGAACTACCACAAAGGCGGTAGTCCACTCAACTCCGGAAGTGTGATACAAAACCTGGGAATACAGGTAGACAGTAGTCTCTTCTTTGATAACCATATCGCCACAGTGGTCAGGAAGTCCTTCTATGTGGCACACCTCATCACAAAAGGTTTCTCATCCAGAAAAAAAAGATGCCATTGTCCCCCTCTACTCAGACCTCATTAGGCCTATTATAGAATACAACGCCCCGTTTGGGATGTACCTCACAAGACATTTGCAGCAGCTGGAAAGACCACAGAAATACCTCACAAAGAGGATCACCAGCCTCAAAGAGCTGCCCTATGCAGACCTCCTTATGAAACTCCAGCTCTACTCAGTCACATATCACCTACTCAGAGGTGATCTTTGCCTAACACACAAAGCCATGTCAAACCCAGAGCTGTTGAACATGCTACACTTAAAAAAAGTAATCCCAATCCCTTCAGGCCACATGCTCCAGAGACCTTAACCTTGTCACCACAATAAACAGAACTTCCTGGAGGGATAGGTTCCTGTCCCAGAGACTTCCCATACTCTGTAACAAGCTGCCCATTCAAGTCAAACAGAGCACCTCATTGGCCCTTTTTAAGAAAAATCTGGACAATTGGATGGGAAATAGGAAATTTACCCCGGGGATCACTTCTGTGGCTCTGCTCGACAAGGGCACGGGAAAATAAATTTTTGGGTGGCTGAAGCCAGGGAATCCTTATGGCTAGGCTTATATGGGCCTTGGGGCCGATAGCCTAGTACCTACCTATGAATACCCCCCACCTAGGCCATGCCAAAAAATAAAAGTGGGGTGGAGGGAAGGTATTTGTATTGCAATATCTATCTGAATAGTGGGTCTATATTAGCTCAGCGAAATAGCATTACAGCGAACGCTGCTTTGCCGACTCATACGGACTGAAATACCATAACAGCAAAACCCCAGGTCATCGATTATTTTCCTATGGAAAAAATCGGTAGAACAACACACCACTTAAAACATTGCAAACTGGGGAACCTCGCCCCTCACACCTCCCAATGTGGGGGGGGTTGTGCCTCCCACCCCACCTAAATATACCAACTCAGAGATCACACTACAGTGGGGTAAAAGGCAATGTCACAGCTAAGGCCAAGCGATTTTTTCCCCTGGGGAAAAAAAAAAAAATCGCTGACCTGAGCTTTCGCTGTTAAGCGATTTCAGTCTATATGTGTCGGCGAAGCGGCATTCGCTGTAATGCCGTTTCGCTGATCTAATATAGAATTCTGAACAGCTACCATTATAAGTTGCCTACACAATGGCAATACTCGTTACATCTGAAAAGACTCCCAGAACGTAGTTAATTGGGTGGAGGAAAGGGCGACTCCCTCACAGTTAAGGATGTATGAAGGACAGGCTTAGCAAATCCAGCTCTTGCTCTAATCTGATCATCCATGTTAGTAATGCTAAAGGATAGTTTCAGAATCCAAACCTTGCAAGAAAGCCCATGAAGTAGCTACTCTGTGGAAGAATTACTTTTAAGATGTTCTGATAACAGTTTCCCATTGAATAGAGAAGTAAAGTGCACTGCAAATCCATTTTGAAATGGTGTGTTTAGACATTGGCAAGCCTATTTTCCTTCTTGCAAAAGGAAAAAAAAAATGATCAGATTGACTTTCTCAGATCTTTTTTTAAGTAGAATCGGAGTGGTCTAGGAACATCTAAATAATGAAGAATCCTTCCTTTCTCCCCTTTTCTAGGAGTCTGGAAAAAAAGAAGGAAGCTGGATAGACTGGTTAAGTGTAAATTCAGAAATAATTTTAGACATGAATAAAGGACAGAGTCTGTGACTTTTATCCTTATTGAAAAAAAAAACACAAAAAAAGGAGTGCACAACTCAAACTCTTTTAGCTAAGGTTACAGCCAGTATCAAAATAGTTCTCCAGGTCAGAAAATGTTTAAAGAATTATAAGCTGGTTCAAAAAAGGAGTAAGACTTAGCTTTGCTAGTGTGTAGCTTAAATGCCAAGCGGGAGGCAAACTTTTTCTTGGAGGGTTAATGTAATGAACCAACTTAAAAAACAGTTTGACTTGATTATAGGTTCATAGGTTCATACTAGGCTATCTGCCCTAGGGCATTTATAAGCCTAGCCAGAGTTGTGCGGCTTTCACCACCCCTTAGGTTGAAGAATACTATACCCATTAGTTTGCCGTGCCTCTGTCCAGCAGTGATACAGAGATGATCCCTGGGGTAAACCTACGATCTCCCATCCACTGGTCAAGATTCCTCTTGAACAGAGCCAGCGAGGTGCTCTGTCTCACATGGACCGGGATTCTGTTCCACAGCATAGGGAGGCTCTGGGTGATGAATCTGTCCCTCCAGCACGTCCTATTTATATCCGTGTTGAGGTTTAAGTCTCTTGCTCTTGTGGCTCTGGTGGATTTGGATTTTTTTGAGGTGGAGCATGTCCATTAATTCCGGGTTGGACATGGCCTTGTATGTCAGGCACAGGTCACCTCTGAGCAGACGGTATGCGACTGAATAGAGCTGGAGTTTCTTCAGTCGGGCAGCATATGGCATATTTTTGAGCCCCTTTATCCTTTTGGTGAGGAACTTTTGGGGTCTTTCCAATTGCTGCAGGTGTCGGGTAAGATACATTCCGAATGGGGCATTGTACTCCATCATTGGTCTGATAAGTGAAGAGTACAGGGGAACAATGACCTCCCTTGATCTGGATGTGAATCCCTTCATAATCAGGTGGGCAATGTAGAAGGTCCTCCTAACCACTTTGGCAATGTGAGTGTCAAAAGAAAGGTTACTGTCAACTTGGGTCCCCAGGTCCCTGATAACCTCTTCTGTGCTTAATGGATTGCCACCTATGTGGTAACTTGGGGTTACCTTGTTTTTACCAAAGGGTATGACTATACATTTTTGGCGTTTAGCTTAAGGCCATGGCTCTGGCACCAGTTATCCGTTTCTATGAGACCTCTCTGAAGGATATCTGTGTCTGATGGATTTTCAACTATGGCACCCAGTTTGCAGTCATCTGCAAACTTTGTCAGCCACAATCCTCCTATGTTTGCCTGCACTTCTGAAAAGTAGATGCCGAACAAGAGGGGCCCAGGACTGAGCCCTGTGGGACACTGCTTGTGACCGGCTTGGAGTCTGACATGGCACCAGCAACTCTAACCCTGTGGGTTCTGTTCTTGAGCCAGTTTGCAACCCATCTTGTGACATATGGGTTTACATTTAAGCTGGTGAGCTTTTCTATGATACCCGAGTGGGGTATTGTGTCGAAAGCTTTTGCAAGGTCAAGGTAGGCTGTGTGAACTGCCTTACCCTCATCAATGGCCTTGGTGACTGTTTCAAAAAAGTCGACCAAGTTCAAGAGGCATGATCTGCCCTTGACAAAGCCGAATTGGGTAGGATCCAATGTCTGTAGGTCCCCTATGTCTTTATTTATGAGTTCCATTATGATCTTCTCCATAGCTTTGCAGACCAGGCTTGTTAAGCTTATGGGGCGGTAATTACCAGGGTCCATAGAAGCACCGCCTCTGTGGAGTGGGACTACAGTTGCCGTACGCCACTCTTTGGGTATGTATCCTGTGGTAAGGCTAAGATTAAACAGCAGCCTTATGTGTGGGTTTAGTCCCTCAATGAGTTCGTGTAGCATACAGCCGGGGACACCATCCGGTCCTATTGATGCTGTGTTTTTAGCTTTAGAGAGAGCAGCTCTCACCTGGGCATTTGAGATGATTGGGAGGCTACACTCTGCTGGGATAGATATTTCTCCTTTTGGGGGGGAGGGGAGAAATTTTCACTGAACCTGTCTGCCAGTATGTTTGCAATGTCTGTGGGTTCAGTGATTTTTGTATCATTTTGGACTAATTCTGAGCATATCTGGGAGTTTACACCCAGATTTCTAACATAGCTAAAGAAGGCCTTATGATTGTCTTTTGAGTCCTTGGCGATCTTTCTCTCAAAGTTGGCCTTGGATGATTTTATGAGTGATCGTAGTTTTTTACTAGTATTGATCAGAGATGTCTTCCCTTTTAGGGATTTTGCTCTATCTTGTACTAGCTTTCTCCTCTTGTTGTAAAGTTTGTTTATGGCTGGAGTCCACCAGATCGGGCGCTTGCCTTTGGTGGAAAGGGTCTTGATTTTATTTGGGATTGCTTGATCCATGCAATCCTGGAGGTGCTCGTAGAAAGCATTTGTAAGGGATTCAGCAGCGTGGGTTGTGGTTTCCAATGGCTCAGGGGCCTTGAAGGATACCACACCAGTCTTAAGAAGTGTGAAGTTGGCTTTTGAGAAGTTCTTCACTGTGGTCTTTTTTGTTGGGGGTTGGGGCGTGATGTGGATCTCCAGTGCGATTAGTTTATGGTCTGATCTCACCAATGAGGGATATACTTCCGGTGTGGAGCATTTTGTCCCCATGTTTGTGATGATCAGGTCTAGTATATTTTCACCTCTTGTGGGAATGGTGACAAGTTGTTCCATAGCATTTGAGTTTAGGAACTCCAGGAACCTTTGGGCTAGGGTATTGGGGCTTGAGTAATGTTCCCAGTCTATGTTTGGGTAGTTGAAGTCACCCAATATGATGGTGTTTGGAGAGACATTTATACTCTCCAGTGTCTTCAGGAAGGCTGTGTGGGGTTCCTGAGTTTGAGAGGGTAGCCTGTAACATGCTACAAACTGTAGAGCAGTTTTGCCTATGGTTAATTGCACCTGAATGGTCTCTGATGCTTCGTGAGTTGCCACCAGCCTGGAAGTGTGGGTATCCTTGATGAATATGGATACACCCCCTCCTTTTTTGGTACGGTCCGGGTTTTGGGGCCAGAACGCATGATATGAGGTAAAACCTGATAGTGCCGGGGTGCTCTCAGGAGCCTTGAACCAGGTTTCAGTCGCAGCACAGACATTGATGTTCTCCATACTGAGAAGGGCTTCGAGGGCGTGCATCTTGAGATTTAGACTTCTGGCATTGAGCAGCATTACCCTTAGTTTTTTTCCATTATTGTTTTCTAGGGCAGTGGGTTTAGAATTTGAGCCTTGTCTAAAAAAGGCACTATGGGGGTGGCAAGAGCCTTTGCCAATATCCGGAAACCCAGGGGTGACAGGTGCAAGCCGTCCCTTGCGAAGCAGCGTGGCTTGTCAAGCATGTCATTCCAGGCAGACATTGGATCCCCTTAGAATGACACCAGATATTAAGCCAATTATTAAAACTGATCATTTTGTCTCTGTATTGTGGCATCATTCTTGGTGAAGGTAGGATACTGCTCAGGGTCAGGGTCATACCAGCCTGGGCTACATAATCTGAGAGCTCCTTTATGTCTCTTTTCATGTAGTCCAGGGAGGTACGTCTCAGGTCATTCACACCGGCATGGACAATGACTGAGTCATACTTGTACTTGCTGTGGAGTGACCTGAGTGCTTGTGTTATGTGGCGGATTCTAGCGCCCGACAGGCAGCTTACTGTGACCCTCTCCTTGTTCAGTCTGGTGAGTGAGACGTCAGTGTCTCTGACTATGGAGTCACCTATGACAAGTGTGTCTGGCATTGTGTTTGGCCTTAAGGGCTGTGACTGATTTGCACACTGACTTTGTGATCTATGTGTTGCTTGTGTTATGTCATGAGGTGGCAGTTGTTTGGGTGTCTGCTTTGGAGGCCTCTGCTGTTTTGGTAGATTTTTGATCAGTGCCTCTGAGTATGTCTTTGTGTGTTTATGTGTTTGATTTGTAGTTGTGATAGTTCTATGTTAGACTGGGTTTATGGTGTTTGTGGTTACCTTCTCCTCCTGTCTGGTTTTGCCAGTCCTGATTTGAGAGAGCTCAGCCTCCAGTTTGGCTATATAGTTGCATCTCTCGCATGTATTTGTGTTTTGCGGGAGGAGGAGAGGGTTGTCTGTGTACATGAGGCAATTGTAACATTGCCTCAATATTCCCAGATTCACCAGCTGAGCAGGAGAGGACGCTAGCAACTGACCCTTTGACATGCTAGAAGAAATGAAAAAGTTTGCTGTGTAACTGAGTCAGAAAGGACCTATAGGGAAGTGGGTACTCAAGGGGGTTTTAAGCTAGTGAAGTACTTTGTATAATATAGAAGTGCTTTACCTGACTAAAAAAATGTTTAGGAACAAGTGCTGAGCTTTACAGATAGAGAATAGACTGTTTAGATTACAAGTAGAGCAGTTCTAAGGGAAAAAATGAAGAGCAGACTTTACGGAGCCAGAAATACTTTAACCTTGTTTAACCAGCGCTGCCCGATGGTGCTCTAGTGGCAACTCCGCGCTAAATGCAGAAAAGGCAATAAGTCAGTAGTACAGGCTAGCACACTTTAGTGGGCAGCCAAACAATTAAATTAAACAGCAAACAAACACTTTTCGAATTGAATTAGACTAATTTCGACTAAAATGTACTTTTAAGTGCAGATAATAAAAAATGCAGTAAATAACTATGAAAACAGTTAAAGCTTGCTCTATGTAAGCAGTAGAAGGTAAAACAAATATAAAAAAACAGCAGGATACTTAATCAGGAAAGCAGTCACTTTTTTTCAGTTCTCTGTAGCCAGGAAGACTCAACAGGACCACGTGGAGCTGTGTCTGAGCAATATGGCTTCAAAAAAATGCCAGAGGCAGATTTTAACCAGGGAACTTCAAAAGAGCTAGAAATGGTCCAAAATGACCAATTACTACAGCTTCTTGTGCTGAAGTCACTTCCCTCAAGGACAGGTAGGCTATTCAAGGCTCCCCACTCCCACTGGTGAGCTAAGAAACTTCCTTCTATCCAAGTAAGGCAATGGACAACACAGGAACTACAACACAGCCCAGGATACAGCAAGGCCTGTAAACTGGTCTAACTAGTTTTAAAGCGAACAAACGGAAACCAGTAAAATGCACAAAAGCAGTCCGGACAAGCACCGTAAAGTCCAAAAAAATGTTAAAGTCCTTATTGTGAAGGCTGTTTGCAGTACAAGCTGCTTGCAGTAAAAGCTGCAACACTGAAATTGAAATCCACTTGCACGTATAAAGCCACACTGAAGTCGGAAAAAAACTTGAACCTTAACGCATTTTATTATTAAAACAAGCGTTTTCGCTGTGGTTAAAACTACAGCTTCATTAGAGGCAAAAGTAGAATGCAGTGTCAGAGTCAGGTTTTTATACAACACACCCTCACCTTAATTAGTAATGCAATCACAATGAAGGCGTGTTAGCAGCATTTCTTGCAAAAGTAAATTCAGGGAATGAAAGCTCTGTTTAGGAGCATTCTCAAAAGTGTGTAGTTTCATACTTTTAAAACAGTTGGAAACCATAAAACATTGATGCATCAGCAGTTTGTTACGTTCATACACCAAGCAAATGTGCATTAAAAGCATGAAAGTGTGTAGAAAATATATACACAATAAAAGCAGTCTAAAAACAATGCATAACAGGTCTGCATATAAAAATGTTTATAGAAAAGTGCTTGTAAAAAAGTATCTAGTGAAATCACTACCTGCAACTATAGTTGGAAGCCTTGCTAAGTGTAAGTCTTAAAAGTAGTGAAAAGTATATGTTACTACAAATTACTATTAAAGTACAATAAAATGAAGTGAAAAGTGAAGTAAGACAAAGATAAAGGAGTTATCTTTTATAGCTCCTCATTTTCAGGACACAAGCTATATTGCAATGTTCATTCAGACCTGGGTACGAAAATGAGTCTAGTAATATTTGCCATTCTAGCTCCTTATTCTCCAAAAAGAGAGGTACTGGACCCCCTCTTTCTGTTTTCTTGACCTGGTCAATTGCAATAAAATGAAAGCTATGTCCTTGATGTTTCATTACGTGTTTAGCTAAAGCGTTTTCTTTTTTCAGTTTCCTTATGGCATAATCATGTTGGTACAGTCTGTCCTGTAGTCTCCGGTCAGACTTGCCTATGTAAAATGCTTCACAGCAGTTACACTTAGCTAAATAAACTATGGATCTAGAATCACAGTTAAGCTTATGTGTAATGTGATACTTTTTGTTGCGTATTATAAAGGAATTGGAAGCCTTCACAAGATGGCAATAGTTACATGCCCCGCACTGAAAACAACCTTTTGTTCTAGTCATTAGCTCCGTCTGTTTACTTCTTTCTAGCAAAGTTTTCAAATTATTGCCTCTCCTATATGCTATCAGAGGTTTTGTGCCTAACTTGTCCATGAGTTCCTCATTATTCGTTATGTAATACCAATTTTTATAAAGTATAATTTGAATATTCCTCGAGTCAATACTGTAATTTGTGATGAAACTATTTACAAACGAGGTCCCTGTTATCTCAGTGTTGGAGGTTGCCCTAAGAAAGGGTATGTTCTCCCCAACCCTCGGATTAGCCTCTAAGTCTTCCTCTTGTCCACTGAAAATTTTGTGTGGAAGTAAGGGTAGAAATTGACCTTCCTTCTTTTATTATTGATCTCATCCAGTATTTCTTCAAATAAAGTATTTGGGTATCCTCTGTTGGTGAACATTACTTCCAAGATTTTACATTCTTCTTGGAATAGTATCTCATTACTGCACATCCTGGCTGCTCGAATTAGCTGTCCCTTTATAATAGCCTTCTTTTGCTTGAATGGGTGGCAGCTGTTGTAATGTAAAAAGAAGTTGCAGTAGGTTGGTTTTCTGTATATCTTTGAAGAATATTCACAATTGTTAACTTCTTTATACAAGTGAACATCAAGGTAGTCAATGCTTAGCTCTGAGAATTTAGATGTGAATTTTAAAAAGTCAGTTGTGTTATTAATAGAAGAAACAAATTCATTTGCTAGTATCTCATCGCCATCAAAAAGGATGAAAATATCATCCAGGTATCTTGTGTAGAACTTGATGCGGTTCATTGTGATAACATCCTTAAGAATGTTGTCAACCTCCCAGTAGGCCATAAATAGGTTAGCTACTGTAGCACCACATGGGGACCCCATAGCTACACATTGTTTCTGGAGATAGTATTTCCCATTGAAGATGAAGAAGTTGGATGTAAGTATGATGTCTAAAAGTTGGGATACCAAATCAATTTCATTTTTGGGTGCTCCCAAACGATCTAACATTAGTGAAATCCATTCAATAGCCTCCAGGTGAGGTATAGACGTGTATAGATCTATGACGTCAATAGTAAGGAAGTTCAGTGAGTCGCTGTAATCAATTTCACTTATCTTTTTTAAAAATGTCCACGAGGCCTTGCAAATGTGTGATATTTTCTTAATATATTTGCTCAGGATAATTTCTACAAGTTGGGCACTGGGGTATGTAAAAGAGACTCGGCTATCAATCAATGCCCAGATTGGTGGATTAACCAAGTTTTTGTGAATTTTTGGTATACCAAAAATTACTGGTGTCCTAGGCATTGTGATGTCAATGTAATTGTAGGTGTCAATATCAATGCACCCACTAATAAATAGGTCCCTTAAAAAAACCCTAGTCCTAGAAATTGACATGTTCATCTCATTCAGTGACGATGAACTATAAGCTGGACTATCGAGGACAGTTTCCATTTTACTAATATATAGAAAGTTGTCAAAGATTACAAGCCCACCTCCTTTGTCAGGTTTTACTACCCTGACCGGTGCTTTACATAAGTTTTCTAAGCCTTGTAGTTGTTCTTCTGTGATGTTATAGTCTAACCGGTCATTTTTAGTATGTGAAAAAGTGACCATTTGTCTGAGGTCCAATTCACAAGTTTTTTCAAAAAGTGTTAAAATGTTGTGTAGTGGGGGGTTATAAGTACTAGCTAATTTCAAATTAGTATTCATGTTAGTAACATCATTGTTAAACATTACATGCAAATTCAGTTTCCTGACAAAGCATTTCAAGTCAATCAACGTCTTAACAAGGTTACATTTAGTTGTAGGAACAAAAGTGTTCCCGAATGCTAGTAGTTCTATCAGGGATGGAGGCACGTGAAAGCTAGAAAAATTATAGATTTTAAAGTCGCCTTTTTCATTCGTTAAGATACTTAAGTCACCTAACATGTTGTTGTTGTTGTTAGTGATAGGCGTTGAATTGGGAGTAGAGTCACCTGTTACTATCGTCTGGACCAGTTCTTGTTGTAGTAAGGGCGCTCTTTCGGGTTCCCTAAAAAATGCCTTCCCTGATTTTCATACCTTTGTTGGTTTTGTTGTTGCCCACTCCTGGTGTTGTGCACTTTCACATAGTTGCCACGTGGAGGTGCACCTGAGTTAAAGTTCGTTCCTGTTTCATCCCAGTCATCACCTCCACTTAGGTTTGGCTCATTGTTTTCATTCCCAGTTTCTGTAATAATACTGTCAACTTGAGTATTAGTTGAAGCCATTAGTTTAGGATAAGCTGTTCCATTAGAATAGCTCAACCTATCCCTTGCCAGTTTTTTATTTTTGTTCACTTTTAACTTATCCACTAAACTGTCAATACTGGAAAAAATACGAGAGTAATCGTATTTATATCTATCAAAGTGCAAGTTTTGTTTTAAGGAACTGTCCAGTTAGTTGACTTCTTCAATTAATCTCGTAATGTGTGTGCTGTAATGTTTAGAGATCAATTCCATAAGCTCAATTCCTTGTTTGTCAAACAATGTCCTTAAGTCAGCACAAAAACCATTATTTTTAAAAATTCCAGTAGGGTTAAAAGAAGACCGCAAGCCTTTTGGAATGATTTTCTCTGAGATACATTGTTGAAAATAAACTGTCTCTAATTGGAGTTTTTTCAGCTTCAATAGTTTATTATCAAAGTCTTTTAGACTGTCTGTTATTGTGTTCTCACTCACCGTAGAGTTAGATAGCCCCATAGCCGGTTGTTCCAGAGGTGTACCAAACCTCAAGTTGTCTGTGTTTTGAATCCAAATCCCAAAGTTCGGAACACCAATAAGCCCTGGTGGCATTGGTAAAGAAACTGCGTTCCTTGATGTTGAAGGACTACCAGTTAGGATGTCCCTTAAGGAATGAACACCATTCGGTGGTTCAATAATGTCCTCGTTACGGACAGGTTGACCTGGAGGTATGGAATCCAGGTTCAGCAAAGAATTAGTGTCAGAAGGAGTTCCCGTCACTCCTCTTTGTAATCCTCTAGCAGGTAAGGCTGGGTGTAGATGGTGTGATCCGGCGACTTGTTGTGTGGTAAAATTGACGCACTGGTCCAAAGCGTCAAGTTTGCTGACAAAAGAATCCATTCTTTTGTTTAATGCACGGAATAAACTGGTAAGATCATTACTTTCACCCACAGTTACGTTGTTGGATGCGAATAATCGTGGACTAGTCGGGCTGTCAGGGCTGCCAGAAGACATACTGTTAAAGCAAACAAACGGAAACCAGTAAAATGCACAAAAGCAGTCCGGACAAGCACCGTAAAGTCCAAAAAAATGTTAAAGTCCTTATTGTGAAGGCTGTTTGCAGTACAAGCTGCTTGCAGTAAAAGCTGCAACACTGAAATTGAAATCCACTTGCACGTATAAAGCCACACTGAAGTCGGAAAAAACTTGAACCTTAACGCACTTTATTATTAAAACAAGCGTTTTCGCTGTGGTTAAAACTACAGCTTCATCAGAGGCAAAAGTAGAATGCAGTGTCAGAGTCAGGTTTTTATACAACACACCCTCGCCTTAATTAGTAATGCAATCACAATGAAGGCGTGTTAGCAGCATTTCTTGCAAAAGTAAATTCAGGAATGAAAGCTCTGTTTAGGAGCATTCTCAAAAGTGTGTAGTTTCATACTTTTAAAACAGTTGGAAACCATAAAACATTGATGCATCAGCAGTTTGTTACGTTCATACACCAAGCAAATGTGCATTAAAAGCATGAAAGTGTGTAGAAAATATATACACAATAAAAGCAGTCTAAAAACAATGCATAACAGGTCTGCATATAAAAATGTTTATAGAAAAGTGTTTGTAAAAAAGTATCTAGTGAAATCACTACCTGCAACTATAGTTGGAAGCCTTGCTAAGTGTAAGTCTTAAAAGTAGTGAAAAGTATATGTTACTACAAATTACTATTAAAGTAAAATAAAATGAAGTGAAAAGTGAAGTAAGACAAAGGTAAAGGAGTTATCTTTTATAGCTCCTCATTTTCAGGACACAAGCTATATTGCAATGTTCATTCAAACCTGGGTACGAAAATGAGTCTAGTAATATTTGCCATTCTAACTAGTTTAGGAGAGGCAGGAAAACAAGGAATATTTTTTTGTTTTTTTTGTTTTTAAATAGAAACACACAGAAATGCAGAAAAGGCAATAAGTCAGTAGTACAGGCTAGCACACTTTAGTGGCAGTCAAACAATTAAATTAAACAGCAAACAAACACTTTTCGACTTGAATTAGACTAATTCCGACTAAAATGTACTTTTAAGTGCAGATAATAAAAAGTGCAGTAAATAACTATGAAAACATTTAAAGCTTGCTCTAGGTAAGAAGTAGAAGGTAAAACAAATATAAAAAAAACAGCAGGATACTTAATCAGGAAAGCAGTCGCTTTTTTCAGTTCTCTGTAGCCAGGAAGACTCAACAGGACCACGTGGAGCTGTGTCTGAGCAATATGGCTTCAAAAAAATGCCAGAGGCAGATTTTAACCAGGGAACTTAAAAGAGCTAGAAATGGTCCAAAATGACCAATTACTACAGCTTCTTGTGCTGAGGTCACTTCCCTCAAGGACAGGTAGGCTATTCAAGGCTCCCCACTCCCACTGGTGAGCTAAGAAACTTCCTTCTATCCAAGTAAGGCAATGGACAACACAGGAACTACAACACAGCCCAGGATACAGCAAGGCCTGTAAACTGGTCTAACTAGTTTAGGAGAGGCAGGAAAACAAGGGATATTTTTTTTTTTTTTGTTTTTAAATAGAAACACACAGAAATGCAGGAAAGGCAATAAGTCAGTAGTACAGGCTAGCACACTTTAATTTAATTGTTTGGCTGCCCACTAAACAGCAAACAAACACTTTTCGACTTGAATTAGACTAATTTCGACTAAAATGTACTTTTAAGTGCAGATAATAAAAAATGCAGTAAATAACTATGAAAACAGTTAAAGCTTGCTCTAGGTAAGCAGTAGAAGGTAAAACAAATATAAAAAACAGCAGGATACTTAATCAGGAAAGCAGTCGCTTTTTTTCAGTTCTCTGTAGCCAGGAAGACTCAACAGGACCACGTGGAGCTGTGTCTGAGATTTTGATAATGGAGGATCCAGATGCAAACAAGCAGAAATGTTTAAAAGATGTACTTTGATGGAAGCATAATTTAAGCCAGATTTCAAAACATGACGAGGATACCTGAAGGACCAGAGATGTCCCTGCTAAACTGGAGTTCAGTCCTCTAGTTAAATAAGACTTTCTAGTATTACACTTTCTAGCTTCTCTAAAACTTTGCAGCACATTCTGATAGACATAATGTCTACAAGAAATTAAAATCTTATCATCCATACTGTGAGCAGGGTCTGTAAGGTTGGCATGTATTAGTAAAGTACAGTTTTGTACCTACCATAAATGTAGATGTTCGAGTGTTCACACTGCTACAGTCATTACACTTGGGTTATCCTGCCGTCAGGCGGTCCCGCAGTCGGCCAGAGTTCCAAAGTCTTGGTCCGGCGTCGGTTGCTGTCACTTCTTCCCGGACGTCAGTGCACCAGGGATATACAAGATGCATCCAACGCCATTTTCTTCAGTTTTTCTTGCCCCAGATGTCAGATGCCCCCAAGTAGGTAGGCAATACATATTGCTAATAAAAAATATACATATAAAAATAACAATACCTTCATTTACAAGCAAATACACCACAAAGGTTGTATAGGATATTAAGGTATAGATAAGTCCAGCTAATTCAGAGGGGATAGGGGGAGGGTAATCTGGACTGCAGCAGTGTGAACACTCGAACATCTACATTTATGGTAGGTACAAAACTGTACTATGTTCATCGTGTTACACTGCTGCAGTCATTACACTTGGGTAGAATCCCAAAGCTAAGGTTGGGTGGCTGGTCTATAAAGAGTTAGGATTGGCTATGAGGCCCTGCAGAACTGCAGTGGCAAATCCTGCTCTGGATTTAGAGTAAAGAGGCAGGTGGCAATGCTTGGTAAAGGTGTGCACTGAACTCCAAGTTGCAGCCTCCAAAATTTCCTTGGTAGGTACTCCTCTGAGAAAGGCTGTTGAAGTGGCTGTTGCCCTGGTGGCATGCGGCCTAATGCTACTTGGAACTGATTTTCCATGCTGTGTGTAGCAGTAATGTATACAGTGTCCTATCCATTTGGATATAGTCTGCTTGGAGATGGCCTTGCCCTGTGATCCTGTAGCATATGCTACAAACAGTTGCTCAGTTTTCCTGAAAGCTTTTGTTTTGTCCAAGTAGAAGTGTAGCTGCCTGTGTATGTCCAAAGAATGCAGAAGTTTCTCCCCTTTATTCTGGGGGTTTAGATAAAAAGATGGCAAATGGATGGTTTGGTTAAGAGCCACACTAGATACCACCTTTGGCATAAAGGTAGGGTTTGTCCTTAAAGAAACCCTGTCCTGATAAAAATTATAAAAGGTTCCACTGCCATTAATGCCTGTAGCTCTGAGACTCTTCGTGCTGAAGTTACTGCTAGGAGCAGAGTTGTTTTCCATGATAAAAATTTTAGATCGGCTGTATTGGCTGGCTCAAAAGGTGGCAGGGTTAGTTTTTCCAAAATGAAATTGAGGTCCCAAGTTGGTGTTCTTCGGGGCGGTCTTATGTTTTTAGCCCCTCTGAGGCACTGTTTTAGCAAGGGATGAGAGAATAAAGGAGGATCCGTGTTGTAATGTGCTGAAATGGCAGAGGCGTGGATCTTAATTGATGAGAAGGATTCAGTTAAGTATTGTAAAATCTGAGGAATGTTTGGAGCAAGAGGGTCAAGGTTTTGAGCCTGGTTTCAGGCGCAGAATCTCTTCCATTTTTCTGAGTAAGCTTTCCTGGTGCTAGGCCTCTTGGCCTCCAAAATGACATTCATGACAGCTTTAGAGAGAGGTGTTGTCTGTTTGACTAATGAAATTGCCATGCAGCCAGGTTTAGGGTTTTGAGATGACCGTGCAGGATCTGATTGTTTTGTTGAGTCAGAAGGTGCAGAATTTGAGGCAAAATCCATGGTGGACCTTGAGCTAAGTTCCTTAAGATAGGGTACCAGTGCTGGCGTGGCCAGTCTGGAGCAATCAGGATAATCTGTGTTTTTTCTTGTCTGGCTTTTAGGAGGACCTTTGAAAGGACAGGCAGTGGCGGGAAGGCATAAACTTTTAGGTTTTTCCAGCTGAACAATAGAGCATCCACTTTCCATGCTTGCTTGTGATAAGTCCTTGTGCAGAATTTTTGTAGTTGGCAATTCAGTGGGGATGCAAAAAGATCTATGTCTGGGCATCCCCATTTCTGCGTTACTATGCTGATGATTTGTGGATTCAATTTCCATTCATGAGGGTCCATGATATTTCTGCTTAGATCGTCTGCCAGAGTATTTTTCTTTCCTGGCAGGAATTGTGCTTGCAGGTGAACTTGCTATGTTAGAGCTGTGTTCCACAAAGTCATGGCTTGCCTGCATATGTACCACATTACTGTGGTGCTGTCTGTCTTTAATAATAATTGTCCTGGATGCAGAAGGTCCTTGAAAGCTGTTAGGGCATTTTAAACAGCCAACATCTCTTTTTGATTGATGTGAAGATGCATCTGGTCTGTGGTCCAGTTGCCCTGAATGCATTTTCCTGCCATGTGTGCTCCCCAGGCGTAATCCGAAGCATCTGTTGTTAATAGTCTGCCTGGCTGTGGGTAGGGTAAAAGGCTGACCCTTGTTTAGGTGACATGCCTGTGCCCACCATCGAAACTCCTATTGTAGGCAGGGAATCACTGGTATTACTGCTTCTAGACTGTGAGAGTGTTGAGTCCAAACACTTTTTAGGTACCATTGTAATTTCCTCATATGCAGTCTGGTATATGGTATTAGTAGTATGCAGGATGCCATGAATCCCAGGGCCTGCAGATTTTTTCTTGCAGGGAGATGGGACTTTTTTGCCAGTAGTTGAAAATAATGAGTTAGTTGAACTTGTTTGTCTGGCGTGAGGTAAGCCATCTGGGCCGTTGTAATTAAGTTGGCACCCAGGAATATAATCTGTTGTGAGGGCACTAGTTTCGACTTCTTTTCGTTTACTGTGTACCCTAGATAAATTAACAGCCTTTTTACAAACGCCAGATGCTGTAGAAGAATGTCCTTTGTCTCTGCTTGAATGAGGCAGTCGTCCAGGTATGGATATATTTGAATTCCTTTTTGTCTGCAAAATGCAATTACTGGTGCCAGGCACTTTGTGAAGACCCTGGGCGCAGTAGATAAGCCAAAGGGCAGTGCAGAGAATTGATAGTGCATTGTACCAGCTTTGAATCTGAGGTATCTTCTGCAATTTTGTCTGATAGGGACATGCAGGTATGCCTCTTTGAGGTCGAGAGTAACAAGCCAAGCCTTCTTGCCCAGCATGGGTAGAAGCTGCTGTAGTGTCAACATTTTGAATTTCAGAATATCCAGGTAAGTATTTAGAATTGAAAGGTCTAGTATGGGCCTCCAGGCCTTGTCCTTTTTGGGGACCAGGAAGAGTCTTGAGTAAAATCCTTGTCCTTGTTCCTGTTGTGGTACTTTTTGAATAGCTCTCATGTCCATGAGGGCTGAAATTTGTTTTTGCGCCTCTGCCCATTGATTTTGTGGCAGGTCTGGCATTTCTTTTAGCCTTGGTAAAGTATGAAAGTGTAACCTGTAATCTTGAGACACAATATTCAGAACCCATTTGTCTTGGGTGATTGTTTGCCAGTTTTGAAAAAAAAGTGCTAGTTTTCCCCCTAAGGGGGCTTCCAAAAGGGAAGTGCTTGGCGTACGAAGGGGAAAGTCATTGTGACTGTTTCCTGTAAGGTTGAGACTTGTCCTCACCTTCTTTTGGGGTTGAGGTGCCCTACTGTCGTCTGTTTGAGCCTTGGGGTTGAGATCTACCTCTTGGGCGTCTGTATCTGCCTCTCTGTGGCCTGTCTGACAGTGGAAAGGACCAATTCTTTGTTGGCCAATTTCTGCTAAAATTAGGTGGCTGTACCTGTAAGAAATTCTTCACTGTTTGTATAGATTTAGCTTTATCCTCCATTTTCTTTAACACCTCTTCTGCCTTAACACCAAACAAGGTATCATGCTGTAAAGGGGCATTCAATAATTTTGCCTTAACATGATCAGGTAAACTCTGCACTTGCGAACTAAGCATGTCTTCAAATCACAGAACCTGTAACTGCGGCCCTAACAAGAGGCCTCTAAAAAATCAAAACCACATTGTAGAGTATGTTTTCCCACCTGTTCAACTGCATGCAATAAATCCTGCATTTCTTTACAATCAGGAGCTTCCGAGTTTGCAAGCATTTAAGGTTTTAACTGGGTCATTAAATATTGTTGGTACTTAAGCATGTGAAACTGGCAATTTAAAGCTCTTACTGCTAAAGTTGCACTAGTGTATACTTTTTTCCCCCATCTATCCAAAGCTCTGGAATCTCTGTCAGAGGGCACTGGATTTTTTGCAATGGAAGCCTTAACCCCTTTTGGACCCTGGGAAATAGTTTCTGGATCCGCCAAAGGGTTTTTGCAAAGGGACTTGTGAGAGTCTGGGACTCTATAATATCTATCTGGCTTGGCTGGTGCATGGGGCAAAGAATCAGGAAATAAGCTGGATTCAGCGAACACATCATCCACGATATCAAGCACAGGTGGAATAGCCAAGGGCCTGTGCTGAGGCAATAAAAGGAAATCCCTGAGCCTTTTCTTGGATTCTGAGTAATCCTGACTTTCCCAATGGAAATGCTCCCTCATGGTATGTAAAATTTTCCCAAAAGAGTAATCCTCAGGAGGACAGGCTGAAGGGATAGATTCTTCAGCATCAGAGTCCTAGTAGGTCTCCCTGGTCTGAAGAGGAATCAGAGGAAATGGAAACCTGATCAGAGGAATCATAGTCTGTATCCTGCCTAGGCCTTTTCTCAGGAGGGGGATGGGAACCCCTGATTAGAGTGATGCGGTTCATAGGTTCATACTAGGCTATCTGTCCTAGGGCATTTATAAGCCTAGCCAGAGTGTGTTTGGCTTTCGCCACCCATTTTAAATTAATTTTGCTATGCCCTTTTTCGAGGTTAGTATACTGTGCCTCTGTCTAACAGTGACACAGAAGTGATACCCTGGGTAAACCTTAAGTCTCCCGTCCACTCATCAAGATTCCTCTTGAAGAGAGTCAATGAGGGACTCTGCCTAACCTGGACTGGGATTTTATTCCAGAGTGAAGGGAGCCTCTGGGTTATGAATCTGTCCCTCCAGCATGTCCTATTTATTTCAATGCTGAGGTTCAAGTCTCTCGAGCGCGTAGCTCGATGGGATTTGGATTTTCTGAGGTGCAGCATGTCCATTAATTCCAGGTTGGACATGGCTTTATACGTCAGGCACAGATCGCCTCTGAGCAGGCGGTAGGCCACTGAGTAGAGCTGGAGTTTCTTTAACCGGGCAGCATATGGCATCTGTTTGAGCCCTTTGATCCTCTTGGTGAGGTACTTTTGGGGTCTTTCCAGTTGCTGCAGGTATCTGGTAAGGTACATCCCAAAAGGGGCATTGTACTCAATTATGGGCCTGATGAGGGATGAGTAAAGAGACACGATGACCTCCCCTAATCTAGATGTGAATCCCTTGATGATTAGGTGGGCTATATTAAATGTTTTTCTAACCACTTTGGCCACGTGGTTGTCAAATGAGAGATTGCTATCAACTTGGGTCCCCAGGTCCCTAATTACTTCTTCTGTACTTAATGGATTACCACCTATGTGGTAATTTGTGGCACTTTGTTTTTGCCAAAGGGGATGACTACACTTTTTGGCGTTTAGCTTGAGGCCATGGCTCTGGCACCAGTTGTCTGTTTTTATGAGGCCCTTTTGGAGGATGCTTGTGTCGGCTGGAGAGTCTATTATGGCACCCAGTTTGCAAGCATCTGCAAACTTGGTCAGCCGCAGTCCTTCCATGTTGGCCTGTACCTCTGAGAAATATATACCGAACAAGAGAGGTCCCAGAACTGAGCCTTGTGGGACACCACTTGTAACTGGTTTGGAGTCTGACATGGCTCCAGAAATTCAAACCATGTGGGTTCTGTCCTTGAGCCAGTTTGCAACCCATCTAGTGACATAGGGGTTTATATCTAAGCTGGTGAGATTATCTATAATGCCCGAGTGGGGTATTGTATCGAAGGCTTTTGCGAGGTCCAGGTAGGCTGTGTGGACCACCTTCCTCTCGTCAATGGCCTTGGTGACTGTTTCAAAGAAATCAACCAGGTTTATCCTGTAGTAAGGCTGAGATTGAACAGTAGTTTTAAGTTTAGGTTTAGCTCTTCTTGGCGTTCATGTAGGACGCAGCCCGGGACACCGTCTGGTCCCATTGATGCTGTGTTTTTTGCTTTGGAGAGGGCAGCTCTTACCTGAGCATCTGAGATGTCAGGGGGGCATCACTCTGCTGGGATAGATATTTGCCCTTTTGGTGGGGGTTTGCTGAACCTGTCAGCTAGGATGTTGGCAATGTCTGTGGGTTCGGTGTATTTTTTGTCATTTTGGACTAATTCTGAGCATATATGGGAATTCCCACCCAGGTTCCTAACATAACTAAAGAAAGCCTTGTGATTATCCTTAGTGTCCTGTGCAATTTTTCTCTCGAAGCTGGCCTTAGACGATTTTATGAGTGCCCGTAGTTTTTTGCTAATACTGATCAGAGATGCCTTCCCTTTTTGGGATTTTGCTCTATCATGTAGTAGCTTCCTCCTTCTATTGTATAGTTTGTTTATGGCTGGGGTCCACCAGACAGGACGTCTGCCTTTGGAGGATTGGGTCTTGGTTTTATTTGGGATTGCATGATCCATGCATTCCTGAAGGTGTTCATAGAATGCATTTATAAAGGAATCTGCGATCTGGGCCGTATTTTCCACAGGCCCGGGGGCTTTGAAAGATTCCACCTTGGTTTTGAGGAGTGTGAAATTTGCTTTAGAGAAGTTTTTCACTGTGGTTTTCTGGGCAGGGGGTGGGGTCGGGATGTGAATATCCAGTGAGATTAGTTTACGGTCTGATCTTACCAGTGAGGGATACACTTCTGGTCTGGAGCATAGAGTCCCCATGTTGGTGATGATCAGGTCCAGTATGTTTTCCCCTCTTGTGGGAGTGGTAACAAGTTGTTCCATAGCATTTGAGTTTATAAATTCTAGAAACCTTTGGGCTAGGGTGTTGGAGCTAGAGTAATGCTCCCAGTCTATGTTTGGGTAGTTGAAGTCGCCCAATATAATGGTGTTTGGAGAGACCTTCATATTTTCCAGTGTTCTCAGGAAAGCCGAGTGGGGTTCCTGGGTTTGGGAGGGTGGTCTGTAGCAGGCTATAAACTGGAAGGCAGTTTTACCCACAATTAGTTGCACATGGATAGTCTCTGACGCTTCGTGCTGTGCCACCAACCTGGAGGTGTGGATATCTTTGACGAATATTGATACACCCCCTCCTTTTGTGGTTCGGTCCAAGTTTTGGGGCCGAAACGCATGGTATGAGGTATAACCTGGTAGTGCTGGCGTGCTCTCAGGAGCCTTGAACCAGGTTTCTGTTACTGCACAGATATCGATGTTCTCCATGCTAAGGAGAGTTTCGAGCGCGTGCATCTTGAGGTTTAGACTTCTGGCATTGAGTAGCATTACTCTTAGTTTCTTATCCCTTGTGATACCTATGGAGGTGGGTTTGTCTTTTGAGCCTTGCCTAAAAAAGACACTATGGGGGTGGCAAGAGCCTTTGCCAATATCCGAAAGCCCAGGGGTGATAGGTGCAAGCCATCCCTAGTGAAGCATCGTGGCTTGTCGAGCATGTCATCCCAGGCTGACAGGCATTGGATCCCTTTGAATGACACCAATACTTAAGCCAATTGTTGAAATTGATCATCTTGTCTTCATATTGTGGCATCATTCTTGGTGAGGGTAAGATGCTACTCAAGGTCAGGGTCATACCGGCCTGGGCTACATGCTCAGGGAGCTCCTCTATGTCTCTTTTCATGTAGTCCAGGGAGGTACATCTTAGGTCATTCACACCAGCATGGACAATGACTGAGTCATATTTGTACTTGCCTTGGAGTGACCTGAGTGCTTGTGTTATGTGGCGGATCCTAGCGCCCGACAGGCAGCTCACCGTGACCTTCTCCTTGTTCAGCCTGGTGAGCGGGCTATTTTAAGCATCTGTTTTTTAGGCATGGAGGACTGTCCAGGGGAATGCTGTACTTGTTTCTTTGTCTTTAATGGTACTTTTGTCTTGGCTGTTTTAATGGTAAGTTGTGAAGGTCTGAAAACACTCTCAGAAGCCGATGCCTGCTCTGCAGCTCCAGACCCATCTGAGGGATTTGTTTCTGTAGGTCCAATACCTTGAGTTTCCAGAGGCCTAGTTGTTTCCACGTGGGAGTCGGAAGCTGCCTGTGGCTCTCAGGTAGAGGTGTCAGGGGCTGAGCAAGTGCCTCACTGAGAACCGGCGACTGGTCTAGAAGAGGTTTTGTCAGTTTTGGGCCTCGGATGCCTGTCTTTATCCTTGTCCTTGTGTTTTTTCGGTATTGTGGTCGTTGGTTGATCCGACGGCATGGTATAATTGATCCTTCGGCCAAAGTAGTGCACAGCAAAATCAAAACGTCTTTTTATAGTGCGTTTGTTAAATCTAGCACAAAACTGACAACTAGTGACGTTGTGATCAGGGCCTAGGCATGGAATACAGTAAGAGTGGAAGTCCTTATGAAGAATTTGCTTCCCAGAAGAAATACAATTATTAACTTTTTCTGACATCGGTCTGAGGCAAGAAAAAAGTTTCCCAAATGGGGTGCTTAGCTTTATTGAAGACTTCGGATCTGAAATTCGACTTCGAAAATCTCAGGAGTCGGCCGACCGGCACTTGCGAACTGCTTCTGCTTCGGGCACCGCGCGGCAAGAAAGACTGAAGAAAATGGCATCGGATGCTTCTTATATACCCCTGGCACACTGACGACAGGGAAGAAGCGACAGCAACAGACGCCGGACCAAGACTTTGGAACTCTGGCCGACTGCAGGACCGCCTGACGGCAGGATAACCCAAGTGTAATGACTGCAGCAGTGTAACGCGATGAACATCCACTTGTCCTGAGTAAGGAGATCCACCAAAAGAAGTCTAGTAACAGCCAGTGGCCAATTCCTTCACAAGAAAGAGTGAGAATGTTTTCTGGCCAGAAAAGGGTCAACAGCAAATATACTAGGATTGTCCCTTATTGCCTTTAGAAATTCCTTGAGAATCAGAGGAAAACGATGAAAGGCATACAGCCTTCCCTCTTCCAGGTTATTCAGACAACTTATGTTGTCATTACTTGCTTACAAGAAATCCTAGAACAAAACAGTCTGAGTTGCCTGTTCTAAACTGATGCAAACAGGTTCGGAGGACTCTAGACTGATGTACAAGTTGACAGAAGACCTCTCTAACATCCAGTCACAAGGGTCTGGCTCTGGACCTGCTTAAGGAGCCTGCAAGTGGTCAGATGGGACAGAATGAAAACTGACCATAGAAGACTGTGTTGAATGGTATTTTCGCAAGCAGTTATAGCTAATTTGCAATGTGGGCAAGGTACTGTTCCATCTTTTTTTTTATATGCAACAGAACAGTAGTATCTGTCACAACCTAGAGCCAAAAACGGCCATAGAGCATTGAGTTCACTGATCAATGCCATCATCTCTTTCATACTGATGTGACAGTCTTTGAAAGGAGGACTCCATGCACTCTGGATGTGGGTTTCTTGACAGCAAGCTCACAATGCAAAGTATGATACATCTGTTGCAATATGCTGGGCTGGATGAGGGTATTCAAAGGGAATTCCAGATTAGAATTCAACAGTTTGATCCACCAAAGCAATTCCTAAACCAGACAATGACTGCCATTTACTGGTTCAAAGAACTTCGATGCTGAATCCAGGCTGACCTCAGCTACAACTTAATTTCCTTTTTGAAGCCTGATATAAGGAGATGTGGATGGCTAAAGCCATGACGCCAAGGGCTTTTAGAACCTACCTGGAAGAAGCAGAAAGTAGATTTTTGCAAGCAACATCTCTGATCAGTGGAAGAAGGTCTGATTGAACTGTGATCTGTTAGGCAACCAAGAAAAAAACATGTTGGTAGAAGGAATCATGAAAGTACTCTTTCGACTGAGTGAACCCTAGATTCTGAAGGAGGTTCATATCGAAGTCCAAGGCTTTTAGAAGGTCTGGAGTGGAAACTGGAACAGACAATCATCCACATAAAGACAGATATACATTCTTTTGAGTCTGCAAATCACTATGACTTGTGTTAAGCACTTTTAAATACCAATGCAGCTGCAGAAAGTACAAAGGGTACAGAGGTAAATTGTTAGTATGAGTCTAAAACACAGAATCTCACATATTTTCTCTGATATTTGAAGAAAGGGATGCTTAAATATTCATCCTTTAAATTCCAGAGTAGCTACAGCAACATTTGGGTGAAGAAGCAAGTCTGAAGGAAGAGCATTTTGAAGGAACCTTCAGAAAGGTATTTAGTCGGAAGAGGTTCAAGACAGATCTCCACTTTGCCTATTTTCTGGGTTCTAAAAAAAGTCTTAAATAAAAACTGTTTCCCCCACTGGAGTGTAGGCACTCTTTCTACGACTCATGACAAAAAATATTTGAAACAATTGATAAAATTAGTTCTTTTCTCAAATCTGATGAATGTCTGAAGTATTGATGCAGAATTCCAATGAAGTATGTAACCCCTCCTTATGATGTTAAAAACCCACGAGTCAGAAGTAATAATTTTCCATAACTGAAGGCAGAGTAAGTTTAGTTACTACTCTTAGGGAAGAGGAAGGAATGTCAAGGTGGGGAATGGGAACAGAAAGAGGACAGGTATAGACAGGGCTGGTCTCTACATTGATTTTCAAGCATTGGGACCCAGACTGCTTAGTTTTGAGAGTTTCCTTGCCACCATGTACTGGATAGACTTTAGTCTACTTTCTGAAGAAATGAGCAGGTTTGAAGGGTAACTTCTGTCACATCTAGCTACTAGGGAAAGAAAAAGTTGCCTTCCTTTTCATCTGATATAACTGATGGGTCTCTGGACCTCTTGTCAGATATGAACTAGCAAAACTAGTGCTCCACCTATGAGATCATTTAACATTTTCCCTCCAACAATGCATTTGTGCTCACTAGCTTGCATCTCTCAGATTATGTTTGCTGCTTATAGGTTAGACAGAAAAAAGGAATCACCTTCAGAATGTTCTTATAAGTTAAGGGTAGGGGAAAGGAGGAAGGCTTGTCATATCAGACAGACAGGAATGAAAGGATTTAGCATTATGACAAGTACATAACTATCATATCCCTTTCAATCCATCCATCTGATTTGACTGATGTGTCAGAAACCTCAGTGGATGGTATTATGACAAGAGACCATTGAGGGCAGAGGCTCCAAAGGAAGCTCTATACCTCAAAATAAAATCCAGTTAGTAATGCTTTGAAAAGGTATGCACTGTAGGCCAAGTTGCTGCAACACAAATGTCATCAACAGAAGAATTCCTGAAGAAAGCTGTAGATGTAGTCATTGATCACATGGTAAGAGCTTTGGATTTGCAAGGTAATGGCTTATTGTGACTAGATTTGACAAAGAACATGCAGTTGGATAACCCACCTGTATAAAGCTGCTTTAGATACCATTCTACCCAGTCCGTTACTCAAAAGGAAACGAAGAACTGGGTACCTTTCTAAAAGACTTGGTACTGGGCAAATCAAAGCATAGCTGCCTATGGACATCCAAGGCATAAAGAGTAAACTCCCCTTTTTTGTACAATTAGGGAAGAACGCTGGGAGATGTAATGATTCTGATGACACTTTGGGGATGAAAGATGGACTAGTCCCTACGGGAAACCCCCATCCTTATGAAAAATCACATACGGCCCCATAAGCTGAAAGGGTGTGAAGTTCAAATATTCTTCTAGCAGATGTAATAGCTACCAAGAATATGGTTTTCTAAGACAGGAACTAAACTGCAACTGAGGAGGCCGGCTCAAAGAGCGATTTTGTGAGAGCCTTCAAAATAAAATTCAGGTCCCCGGATGGAATGGGTTGCCTAACAGTGGATTTTTCTCTTTCCTTACTCTCTCATTTCCTATTTTTTAGTCTTTTCCAGTTTTGTATCCAGTATCAAACAAATTTTTATACATTCTAATTAACAAACATAGCACTTTGTGTATATGGGATATGGATTATAATACACATTTTGTATCTGTTATTGCTCCACTCCAACATATTCGTCTGTATTATCTTAAGAGTAATTCCTACCTTCATCCTGCACTGCACTGTACTTTGTATGTACTGTGCATTTTACTACTCATTCCCATTACCAAAGTTTGTTCACACCAGGTATGCAAATTAGCTGGCCAGAGAACGGCAATTGACCTCCAGTCACATCTTTGCCAGTACAAGTTCATTGTTAGCGCTTGTCACTTTTAAGTACTGTTCAATAAAGAGACAAGCGCTAACAATGAACTTGTACATCTGGGTCAAAAGTACCCATTTTTATTTGAGGCCCCGGGAGAAAAGCTCCTGGCTTAATAAAGTTATTACATACATTTCTTAGGTTCTTGAGTCTGTTCAGATTCCTTAAAACAGTAATTCTATCTTAGCTTTTATTTTCTCTTAACTTTAAAAAAAACTTGTGAAGTAGATATGTTTTTATAGCCTTTAATAGACATCTACATAAAAACTAACATTTTCAAAACAATAAGTAAAGCAGTCTTAAACAGTAAACTAGCTTAAAGGAGGAGATGAATTTAAATGATAAAATTCAACACAGGGAAAAAATCTGGAGACAGGTGGGGTACAAGGCAAGCAACTCTAGAGGGGCTTCATTCTGGGAGTGTTACTACCTTCTGTACTGGGGATCTCTGCCTGACAGTTTGATCTGAGATGACTCTTACAACAGTGTAGCAAATGGATTACTACTCACCAGCCATCCAACTTGATTTTACAATGTACTTTTTCTACAGTCTACTTTACTTTTGGTAAAAAAACGTTCCTTATTATTCACCAACAACTTTGACACTAGACTTCCCACTTTGAAAGGTAAAAGAAAGTAGGGAAGGCCATATCCATTACTTATGGGATCATTATCTTAAGTCTTCATAATGCAACTCCAAAAAGTTGTTGCTGGTGTCACCTGCACAGGCATCTTATTTTCTCTGATCACCTGTAGTGCTACTCTGTTATGTATGGATCAACATTAATTTCACAGAGAAACAGAGGAATAACAAAATGCACTTTATATTGCACTTTCCTCTTTCTACGAGTAATTGTGATCTCAGAATATACATATAAATATATATGTATAATTCAGGGGTGTGCAGGGTACAAGGAGAGTTGCAACCTCCTCCACACCTCCCAAAACCTAGGATCTGCAATTACATCCTCAAGCCAATACTACAACGCATTACATATTACAAATTTAGTTTTGAGGAGTCAAAAAGGAAGCCTGATTTACATAAAACTTATTTTGTTTAAAACTACATGAAAACAATTTTACAGATTACATCAATGGTAAGCACATGCAACCACCACTGAATACTGCTAACAAAGAAAACAGTCAATCAAATTACATAACTTTTTTAGAACATTTATGTACTAGTAAATATAAATTAAGCAATTCTGATTAAACAATTATAGCTCATCTAAGGTACATCTCATTCAACTTCCCAGACTATCTCTAACAATCAGAATTATTGGAAATGAGTTCTGAAACACGAAAATGGTTCTGAATTTGTATGACACAGAGAAATTGGACTTTAGTATGACTACTTCAGAAAATCTATAAGTACAATGAAGAAACTGGACAAATGCCCTTAGTTATTATGAATGCCACCTCTGGTCTCCCTGAAGCAACCATAGACCTAGTGGGACTAACGTGATCAAAAGACCACAACTGATGAATAATCCTCCATAGCCATCAAAGAATAAATAAAATGATCAAAAATGAGAAACTTCACACCTACCTGTTGAAAAGAGAGGAATTTAAGGAATGGGTTGTGGAACTAATTCAGGAGAGCTACTAGAGAAGATAGATTTATCTTATGAAAACATAGCTGAGTGGGATAAAATTAACGTAGAGTTTAAAACTAGGTTGGAAATAAAAGAAAGGGAGATATGGCTAAACGGTAACAAGAATTATTAAGAGGGATTGACAAATGCTAAAGTACTGCAAAATAGGGGGAATCTCTCAGAACAAGAAAAGGAGCAACTGCAGAATGCTAAACAGAAAATAAAGGGATTACCTTGATAATATGCATGAATTTATAGAAAGATTATTGTTAAGCAAATGTTTGATAATAATTCTAGAGCACAGAAACTTCTAGCACAACTACTCAGGCAACAAAATGTGGAAAGGACAGTCACCAATCTTAGGGACCCTATAATAAAGGAATATAACAAGAAACACTGTAGAATTATTAGAAATATTTTGGAAATTTTATGAAAATTTGTATAAAACAGAGTCATACAGAAATCAAGAAAAGGTACAAATGGAAATGTTTATGAAAGAATTAAATATGGCAAAGTTAGAGGTAGATGAGGCTCAATTACTAACAGGACAGGAAGGTATGAGATAAAAATGGCTATGTCTGACCGATCTACAGGAAAGTCCCCAGGAACAGATGATATTCCTGTTGCAGTTTGGAGGGAAAAAATGACAAAGATCTGGAAGGTTTTGTTTAACAGTATTTTAAGAGGAGAAGTACCAACATCCTGGAAGAAAGCAGTGGTAATGGTAATACCTAAAGAGCCTAAAGATCCATCGGCTCCAGCTTCATACAGGCCCATTTCTATACTAAACCACGATTATAAAATGTTTATGTCTATAATGGCTAAAAGAATGGCAAAAGTGATACCAAAATTGATCGATATGGATCCGTGTGGTTTTGTGGAGGGGAGGCAAACATCTGACAATATTAACAGAACACTGATGATCCAGAGGGAAGCAGAATGTAATAAAGTACCACTTTTATTGGTGGGTCTTGATGCAGAGAAAGCATCTGAAAGTAGACTGGGACTTCATGAGTAGGGCAATGGAAGCATTTGCTTTCCCTGATACAATTGTAAGGATGATTAGAAGAATATATGAGGGACTGCAGGCACAAATTAAAGTGGGTGGGGTCCTCTCTGATAATTTCTGCTTGAGTAGGCGGAACCAGGCAGGGTTGTCCACTTTCCCAGTTGTTGTTTGCATTATATTTGGAACCACTGGCAAAGAAAATAAGGAACTCAGAAATTCAAGGATATAATTGATATGGTAGTCAGGAAAAGCTGGTTCTATTTGCAGATGATATTATTTTATACATGACAAACAGTGAAAGGGACATGACAAACAGTGAAAGGGACATTACAGTATTGTGGAACATTTTAAGATGGTTTCAGATCTTCTTGGGATACAAAATTAATGAAGCTAACACAAAGGCAAAAGCGGTAAATTATGTACCCACACATGAATTGGTCCAATATCCATATTTATGGGGACATGATAAAATTAAGTATTTAGGAGTATGGATTAGAAATCATTCTGTGGTGGCAGCTAAGGATATGTGGAAAGAGACTAAACAGAAGAGCATACAAAAACTGAGAAACTGGAAGTTTTATTATATGGATATGGATACTAAGATACAATCCATTAAAATGTGTTTAGTCCCTTTAGTCTTATACACAGGTCAGGCATACTTTTATCAACAGGAAGAGAAGTTGTGGATAGCAAAAAAAAAAAAGAGTTGAAGGATTTTATCTGGGAAGGGAAGACAGCAATGGTCAAATGGGATAAGCCGATTCTTCCAACAGAACAAAGTGGACTAAGATTACCCAATAATTTGAGGGGTATTTTAGAGCAACACAGTTAAGGCTCTTATACACAGCACAAGCAAAAAAAACTATAATTCAAAGTGGAAAGGAATGATGCTGACACAGGCAGGAAGATCAAGAAATAAGGAGAGATTGGGATTTTGGATGCAGACTCTTAAGGAGAACAACCAAAACCATACAGAGTATTGTATTCATAAAATGGCAGGGAGTATTCTAGGAACCAAACCAGCACAAGAATGGAGAAGACAGAATTTGCTGATATGGCTGATTGTGGTCAGGGATAAAGATAATAGGCAAGAGGGGGCTGGAAGTTATTGGAAAAAAACTGACAAAGGAACCAAGGTACTGGGAGCAAATAACTGGAAAGGGAAAGGCAACAGAATGGGAAGAGGTCAAGAATTTATTTGGACTGCAGGTTAGAGATTGCCTTCCCTATCGAGGACTGACAGCAGAGTATAGGCAAAGAGAAGGAAATAGGGGGCTCCTAAATGAAAGACCAGCACTGGTAGAGATTTTAGTAGAATCTAGAACAGAAGCTGCCATTAAAAAAGGAATAATTAGTAAAGCATATAAAATACTGCACGATAATTACAAGAATCAATCAGATGAGCTTAGGAAGGATTGGGAAGAGAGACTGGATAAGCAATTCACAAAGAGACTATGGGGGATATATGTATATCGCCCAAATATGCAACAAAATTTAGAAGATTTAGGATCTTTGCCTGGAAGTGTCTACACAGCTATTTTTATACCCCAAGTAGACTCCAAATAATTATTCCTTAGGTGGATAGCAAATGTTGGAGATGTGATGGGCAAGAAAGAGGTAGCGGGGAACATATTTTTTGGAACTGTGATGAGCTGGCAGACTTTTGGGATTCTGTCAGAGATGCTGGGTGAGCAGACTGGACTGACTGGGGAGATGATTTTTTTGAGTTATGCTACAGAATAAGAATTGCCTAGACATAGTAATGCCTTGAGTCTAATTATGGTGGTTGCCAAAAAAACAATTACTAGAAAATGGAAATCAAAGTCTAGACCAACTTTACTACAAATAGTGAATATAGTGATGGAGATAAACAACTGAAATTGGGATCTTTAGGAAAGGGAAGGCGCAAACTATATAGGAAAAAATGGGAATTGTGGGAACAATATATATGGAGCAGGAACGAGGTTTAACAGGCATGATTTGAATGCGCTATATAATGCTTATAACAATGACTGGATGGTTTATAAGTGATATATAATGTTTACAGCTACAGTTGTTTCAATGGTATCTGTGAAGTAAACTGCATGCAACTAAAGTGACATCATTTTGTATGTTTTTCATTTATATAAATGTAAGATTGCCTTTGTCATATGTGTAAATTTAATAAAGATGTTTGAAAAAAAATGAGAAACTTCAAATGATAATACTCATCTGAAAATGGAGTGCAAAAGTCCTTGTCATACATACTGCTTCCAAAATGTTATAAAGATGTGCGTACTTTGTTAAATATATGAGTACAACACAGTCAACACTGAAATGTCTGACTACCCCCATTCTTTTTAAATGCTTGGCATAAAAAAGGTAGGTAGCACATATGCACAAGCCTGTTCAAAGTACAGCTTCTTGTCAAGGAAGAAACTGGAGCATCTTGTCATCAGTATGCCGGTTACACTGAACAGGAGTTACCATTTAGAGAAACTTCAACAGGAATCCATCTTGAATTCCTTTAACTACAGCAAAACTATAAACACAATAGATTTAATAAAATGTACAATAGTTAATGTGCAAGAAGTACGTTTGATCACTGTACTGAGAAAGTACAGCTGTGTAAGTAAACATAACGGTAGATGTCTGAATGATCACTGCTGCAATAGCCTTAACTATATGGATTATATACTGCAAAGGATAAAACAGCTGTCTCACTTCCAAAGCTTCAGGGCACCTTCCATGCACCCAAACTGAGAGTCAGTTCGAGCTGAGCTAACTAAGAAAGCCAGGTTTGGGGGCCAAACTTTCACAGCCTTCATGTGAACATAGACAGGTAGGTTAAGCTCTTAAAAGTACAATACTGAGAACAAAAAAAAATTATTCGCACCAAAAAACCAAGGGAGATGGAGGGAGAGAGCACCTACTGCAGAAATGATCATTCAAACAAGTACTGTTATGGTAAGTTTACTTGCACAGTTGTACTATGTACATCATATTGATCACTGATGCAGTAGCCTTAGCTATATGGTTAGATTAACAAAGCTTACCACATTTGGGAGATGGGAAGGGTCCAGAAGCCTATGGAGAATGGTCCTAGCAAAATCAGATCTAGACCTAGAGAAGGAATCAAGCTTGTAATCCCTTGTAAACATATGTATAAAAGACCAGGTTGCTGTTTCTAGAATATGTCTGGAACACTATCCTTTCCAGAGAGGCACAGAAGAAGCCAAGGCCCTAGTAGAGCGAGCCTTGTCCCTTGCCAGGAATAGTTTTGCTGTGATGAGCATAACAAAAGGTTATACATTTTTTTCTTTTTAGGTTTGGCCCAAGAAAACCATTTGGAAACTGTCTGTTTTGACACTTGATCCAAAGATCAGAAAGATTTAGTTCTGTCAAGATAGTGCCTCAGTTTTCTGTGGTCATGCAAGGTATGGATTATCCTTTCTCCCTTCGTTTTTATGTTCAGGAAAGAAAATGAGAAGATGGATGGTTTAGCTTAAAGTAAACTCAGATAGCACTCTAGTTCTACAAGAAATCCTGTCTCTGTGGAATAACATAGGTTGACTCACCATAACAGCTTGCAACTCAAGCTTGCAGAGGTTACAGCACTCACTAAAACAGTTTTATATGTTAAATTCAAGTTTAGCTGATTCAAAAGTGTAAGTGTTAATCTCTCTAACACAAAATTAAGATCCCAAGGAGGGGCTACCAGTTTTCTTGAATGCCTATTATGCAAAATCCCTTTCAAAAACATTTTGACATGAGAATGTATTGAAAAAGGAGGATCCGTGGGAAGACATGCAGAAATGGCTGACAAATGAACCTTGATGGAGGAGGAATAAAGGTCATAAGACAGTAACTCACACAAATATTGTAAAACCAGAGAACAACTAGCCCTTAATGGGTGCTGGTTATGTTGTTGGCAGCAACTAGAGAACTTTTTCTATTAGCTAATATATGCTTCTAGTAGCAGTCTTTCTTGCCTCCATTAGTACCTACTGCACATCCTCAATAAACAGGTGCCTAAAGGGGATTAAGACCCTATCATCTAGACAGTCCTTTGAAGATAATTGGGTCTGGGATGCATCAAACAGCTTGTATGGGTTTGATCATTTCTGTGAGGAATTTTGTGATACTTGCCCCTGGCCATTTCCAAAAGAAGACAGACACTGCTGCTTGGCCAGAAGGGAGTCACCATAATGACCTTGGGGGGGAATTCCTTTTGACTCTTCAAAAGTACCCTGGATATCAGCAGAAAAGCACACAAGAACATTCCTGTCCAAGGAAAAGAAAAGGCATCTCTCTTCCAGACCTCCTTCCATGGAGGCTTGGAGCAGAATCTTACCAGCTGACTGTTCATAGAAAAGGCAAATAGGTCTAATCGAGGAACTCCCACAGATGGATCAAATCTTGGAAGACCCCACAAACAATTTCCATTCATGAGGGTCTGCCCTTGCCCTGCTCAGCTTGTCTGACAAAATCTTGCTCTGACAAATGTAGGATGCGTGTAGATTCAGACTGTACTGTGAAGCTACATTTCAAGCTAATGTGGCTAGTCTGCCTGTTTATGTACTACATGACAGTGGCATTGTCTGTAACAACTTGAAGTCATCGTGGGTACCAAAGATTATTCAGAGAACTGAGTACCTTGACGAGGGTTAGCAATTCTTTTATATTAATGTGCGCGTGTCTATCCTTGGTGTCTCACACACCTTACACATTTATACCTCCTGAAACTGCTTCCCAAGCAAAGTCTGAGGCATCTGCGGTGAATGGGTGAATGACTGCTTAGGAACAGAGATGGAGAAGGGGGACCCAGTTTTGAGGATATTTGCTGTCTAGACCAAGTGATTTCTCTTCTGACCCCAGCAGTGGGATTTGAAAAGACAAAGAATGTTTATGGTGGGACCAGAGAGACATTAGATAGCCTTGTTTTATATCTTTCTCATGGGGAGTCTTGCCAGGGGTATCATGAGAATCACAGATGCCACGAGATCCAAAATCCTGAGGTATTCCCTCATAGTGACTAAAGTCGAAGTGGAAAACCTTGCAAACAGATTTAGATATAGATCCTTTTTCCCTGTGGAAGCATCTTGCTAACACTAAAGGAACACAATCCTATGTGAATAAGGCAAAAAAGACTTCGGTTCATAGGTTGGTACTAGGCTATTGGCCCAAGGGCCTACATAAGTCTAGCCAGCAAGGTTCCCTGCCTTACGCCAACCAAGAAAGTTATTTTCCTATGCCACTGTCGAACAGAGACACATAAGTGATCCCCGGGGTGTATTCCCTATTTCCCATCCACTCATTAATGAAGAACTTTGCTGGACATAGATGGGTAGCCTGTTCCAGAGTATGGGAAGTCTCTGGGACAGGAATCTATCCCTCCAGCATGTCCTGTTTATTGTGGTGACAAGGTTTATATCCCTAGAGCATGTAGCTCGGAAGAATTGGGATTCCTTTAGGTGTAGCATGTCCAACAGTTCTGGGTTTGACATAGCTTTATATGTTCGGCAGAGATCACCTCGGAGTAGGTGATATGCTACGGAGTAAAGCTGGAGTTTTTTTTGAGACAGTCAGTGTAGGGCATTTGTTTGAGGCCAGTAATCCTCTTTGTGAGGTACTTCTGTGGCCTTTCCAGCTGCTGCAGATGTCTTGTGAGGTACATTCCAAAAGGGGCGTTGTACTCTATTAATGGGTCTAATGAGTGTCGAATAGAGGGGAACAATGACCTCTTTTTTCCGGATGAGAACCCTTTTATGATTAGGTGTGCCACGCAGAAGGACGTCTTGACTACTGTGGCGATGTGACTATCAAAGGAGAGACTACTGTCCACCTGGGTCCCAAGGTCTCATCACACATTCAATGTTAAGTAGATTGCTGCCTGTGTGGTAGTTCATGGGTACAGAGTTTTTACCAAAGGGGATGACACTGCACTTTTTGGCATTGAGCTCGAGGCCATGGCTCTGACACCAGGCATCTGTCTCAGTGAGGCCCTTCTGTAGGAAGTCCACATCATTTGGGGACTTGACTATGGCTCCTAGTTTGCAGTCATCTGCGAACTTTGTTAGCCAGATGCCTTCTGTGTTAGCCTGTACTTCAGAGAAGTAGATACCAAACAGGAGAGGTCCCAGGACGGAACCCTGTGATACTCCACTTGTCACTGCTTTGAGGTCAGATTTGGAGTCTGCAATTTTTACAGTGTGGGTTCTGTCAGTGAGCCAGTTGGCAACCCATCTTGTGACGTAGGGATTTATACCTAGTTTAGTGAGTTTAGCTATAATTCCAGAATGGGAGATGGTGTCGAAAACCTTAGCGAGATCAAGATAGGCTGTGTGAACCACCTTACCCTCATCTACGGCTTTGGTGACTGCCTCAAACAAGTCAATCAGGTTCAGGAAGCATGATCTGCCTTTCACAAACTCGAACTGGGTGGGATCTAGAGTTTGGAGGTTACCAATGTCTTTGTTAATGAGTTCCATGATGATACGTTCCATGGCCTTGCAGACCAGGCTCGTCAGGCTAATAGGTCGATAGTTCTCGGGATCAGTGGTTGCTCCCCCTTTGTGGAGTGAGATAACTGTTGCTGTGCGCCATTCAGTGGGCACAAAGCCTGATGCGATGCTATTGAACATGGTGCTTAAGTGGGGAGCCAGTTTGTTCTGAAGTTCGTGTAAAATGCAGCCTGGGATGTTGTCCGGTCCCATGGATGCTGTGTTTTTGGCTTTAGAGTGTGCAGCATTTACCTGCATAGTTGTGATTACAAGGACTTTGCATTCTTCCTGTATAGATATGGGCCCTTTAGGGGGTGAGTGGAGGGTAAAGTTAGCACTGAACCTATCTGCCAAGATGTTGACAGTATCAGTTGGTACTATAATTTTTGTGCCATTGTGCTGTAACTCAGAGCAGATCTGGGTGTTGCCATCGAGATTCTTGACACAGCTATAGAATGCTTTATGGTTGTTCTTAGGATTAGTGGCGATTTTATTTTGTAGCTAGCTTTGGAGGATCTTATAAGAGATCTCAGCTTCTTACTGAGGCTGACTAGGGAGCTACTCCACTCATTGGATTTAACTCTCTTGCAACAATTTCTTCCTTCTGTTGTACAGTTTGTTTATGGCAGGGGACTACAAATCTACTGCCAATCATTAGCGGACCGGAGTTCCGCTGTGGCGACCCCTAACCGGGAAAAGCCAAAAGATGCAACAACCACCACCACCAGATTGGCTTCCTTTTTTTGGAGGATAATACCTTGGTTCTGTTTGGGATAGCATGATCCATGCACTCATGTAAGTGCTTATAGAGTGCATTTGTGTAGGATTCAGCAGTCGTAACTGTATTGTCCATCTGCATGGGTGTCATGAAGTTCACCACTTTTGTCTTAAGCATGAAGTTGGCTTTGGAGATATTTTTTATTGTGGTTTCCTTAATGGGGGATGGGGCCGGGATGTGGATATCAGGGGTGATTAACTTATGGTTGGATCGGACCAACAAGGAGTTGACTTCTGGTGTGGAACACCGGTCACTCATGTTGGTAATGACTAGGTCTAGGATATTGTTGCCCCTGGTGGGGGTTAGGATAAGTTGATCCAAGGCATTGGAGTTTATGAATTCCAGAAAGCGTTGAGCTAAGGAGTTGGTACACGAGTAGTTATCCCAGTTAATGGTGGGGTAGTTGAAGTCGACTGTTATTAGGGTGTTTGGTTGAGCCCTAATATTTTCCAGTACATCAAGAAACGAGGAGTGGGAATCCTGGGGCATGGTGGAGGATCTGTAGCAAGCTACAATTTGGATTGCAGTTTTGCCCAAAGTCAGTTGCACTTGGATAACCTCGGATGCATTATGCTGAGCAACTAGCCTGGAGGTGTGGATATCCTTAATGAATATGGACACACTTCCACCTTTGGTGTTTCGGACCAGGTTACATGGTCGAAAAGTGTGGTATAAGTTATAGCCCGGTAGTGCAGGGGTGCTCTCTGGAGCCTTGAACCAGGTCTCATTCACTGCACAGATATCAGTGTTCTCCATTTTAAGGAGTGCCTCAAGTGAGTGCATTTTGAGATTTAGACTTCTAGCACTGAGTAGCATTACCCTCAGTTTTTTCTTGCCTGTTCCTGCTACGGTGGTGAATTTGTCATTTGAACCTTGCCTAAAAAAGACACTACTGGGGCAGCAAGAGCCTTAGCCAGTATCCGGAATCCCAGGGGCGACAGTTGCAGGCCATCTGTGGCAAAGCATCGTGGTCTGTCGACCATGTCATCCCAAGCAGACAGATACTGGATCCCTGTAGAATGACACCAGAAGCTTAGCCAATTGTTGAAGTCAATCATTTTGTCCTTGTACTGCGGTATCATTCTGGGCGAATGCTACTCAGGGCTAGGGTCATACCTGCCTGGGCTACAAGATCGGAGAGCTCTTCCATATCTCTTTTCGTGTAGTCCAGGGAGGTACGTCTCACATAATTCACACCAACATGGACAATGACAGAGTCATATTTGAACTTGTGGAGTGACCTAAGTGCGTGGGTTATGTGGCGGATCCTGGCACCAGACAGGCAGCTGACAGTAACATTCTCCTTGTTTAGCCTGGTGAGTGGGACATCAGTGTGCCTGACTTGAATGTTCTCTTGGACTCCTAGATTGTGTAAGAGATCTCTCAGCCTGACACTTAGAAAAAGACTCAGAAAATATGATAACGTCATCTAAATATGGAAATATGTGGATTTCCAGTAGCCTGCAATGGTTATAACTGGAGCTAGATACCTTCTGAACACACTTGGTGCAGTGGATAGGCGAAAGAGTAAGGCAGAGGGCTGATAATGCGATCAAGACACACAAAACCTTAAGAAATGCTTGAAGTATGGATAAATAAGGACATAAGGATTGTGTATCTATCTATATATATATATATATATATATATATATATACACACACACACACACACACACACACACACACACACACACACACACACACACACACACACCAAGAAACCTAAATGAGAAAAAGGTAACAACTTGTGAAGTGACAGCATACTGAACTTGTGCACTATCATATATAGGTTTAGGAAAGAAAGATGGAGAAATGGCCTACAAGCATCTTCTTTCACTGGCACTAAAACCATTCTTGAATAAAAGCCTTTCCCAAACTGGTAAGGAGGAAATGGTTCTATCGCTTCCAGAGAGAGCACGTGTTGTAGGATGGGGGAAGAAAGAGGAGTCTGGTTTGGTTGAGTAATTACATCCTGGAATGGAGGGACTTCTTCCCACTGCCATCTGTAACCTTGATGAATAATCTTCAGAACTCATTAGTCTGTGACATCCCAAGATGGCTGCACATTGAGTAACCACTAAACTTTTGCTCTCCCAGTGTGAAAACAGAAACTCAGCAGATAAGGACAAGTACACTTGTGTGTTTATGGGTAAATTTCAGTAACTGGCTAGTAAGTGTACTGCCTCGATGCTGGGAAAAAAGAAATACAGAGCACATGGGAAAAAAACAGCTACAAAACATAAGGAAGAAACACTGAATGGGGAAAGTTGTGCGGCTGTTCAGCAAAAGACAATGCAACCTCCATACATGACTTCCAGTAATGGACTTCCAAGATGAGTGCACACTGAGTAACAGCTTAATTCTAGCTTTCCCAGTGTGAAAACAGAAACTCAGCAAAGAAAGACAGTGGACTTGTACTTCTGGGTAAAATTCAGTAACTGGCTAGTAAGTGCACTGCCTGGATGCCAGGAAAAAAAGAAATACAGAGGACCTAGAAAAAAATCAGCTGCAATACGTGAGGAAGAAACACTGACTGAGGAAAGTTCTGCAGCTGTTCAGCAAAAAACAATGCAACCTCCATACACAAATTCCAGTAACTTACAGGAAGATGCAAGATAACTGCACACAGACCAATACTAAAATAAACCAAACAGTGATGGAGTATTATCAACACAACAACAGGATGGAAAAATGGAAGAAGCTTTATCACGTCATCTGAACATTTGTTTAAAGCTTCAAAAATCAAAGGTCAAAATAAAGAAAAGGCTGGCTGAATATGAGACTGCTCAGGAAGAGGTGTTTCAAAAAATAATAGATTAAGAGGACAGAGCATGTATGGAAAACCTGAAATTTTCAGCTATACCAGAAAAGCTGAAAGTAATAGACTGCATTAATTTTATGAAAGCACAAATAAGCAACTGGACTGGTAATCCACAGCAGGAGTTGTTAGGTGAAAGGGCACATTGTTGTATGCTTCACCTGGCTATGAGAAAGCAACCTAGACCTTTAATAGTAAATATGCAATCCTACCAGCAGAAGTTGTTAATTTTGACAAAACTGTGGCAGAAGGACAAAGTACTAAAAGTGAGAGACAGCAGAGTGTTTCTGGAGAATGATTACTCATTGTAAACCAGGCAGAAGAGAAGCAAATTTATTACACTATTCAGGAAATGTTAAGAGACAGGTGTGAGATTCAAACTGCTGTTCCCAGCTGCCTTCAAAGTATTTTTCCCTGGAGGGGCAAAATCATTTTTTGATGAAGTACATGCTAAGGAGGAAATACAAAAGTTTGCCCAACAAAAAGTGAGATGTGAAACAGAAAGACTCTTTGTCTTGTTCTTCTGGTAGTAAAGACCAGAGAGAGACTGTACCTGCAAAACCTTTTCTAATGTTTAAAAGGAAAATGTTGAAGTGAAGGAAGCATGAGAATTGGCTAGAATAATTGAGAGTAGTTTGGAAATGAAGCAGGTACAGTATTTGGGAGATGGAGATGAACAGTAATAAAACCAATAACTTAATGTGGGATTACAATGCAATAATTATGTGTGTAAAATGTGGCAGAACAAGAAAATCTGGAAATATTGGATTTTTTCAGAATTTGTTGAACCTGTGGGGGACTCTAAAGCATATGCCCTAGTTCATGTCATTAATATTCCAAAAAATGCTTTGAGGGAGGAAGAGGAGGGTAGAGGTTAGCAGTAAGTAAAGAATTGTTTTACTAGCACTATTTTTGTGGTGTATGGTTTTCTTTGCATGTTATAAAATGAAGTTATCTCAGGTATTTTTAAGTGCAATGGGGATTGTAAACAGGTGGTCTTTTTTTCTTTTCTTTCTCCCTTCTATTTCTTCTTGTTCAGTTTTAAGAAATGCAGGCAATACAATGGTTAAAACAGCAAGACAAAAGAAAAATTAATGTGCTTCTTCTCATTTTTGCATGGGGAAATGAATGGAGTATGGATCTTAGACTGACTGAGTAGCAAGTTTTAAGAGTTAGCAAGTAAATGAAAAAGAATATTGAATATTATGAGGCTTTTTTTCTAAGAAAAATATGTATGCTAAGTAGCAATTCTGCAGCTGGTCTTCATGTTTCCATGGAGACAGTCTGATAAAGAGAAACTGGCTACAGGCTGGTGGACAGTGATTGGCTGAAGGAAAAAAAAAAAAGAGAAATTAGCTAGGACATAATGTTCGTATGTTCTCTGAAAACAGCTATAAAGAACCAAAAGTGATCACCAAAGCACAACACCACCAGTAAATGCGATGCAAGGTTAAACAATAAAGTTTAGCTAGTTTATGCAGCCCTGTGTGGTCGTCTCCATGTTATAGCAGAATAAACTTGTTGGCTTGAATCTCCCTCCATGGCTTCATTGTTTTGCCTTACATCACATTTTCTTGCATTTACAGCTACAAAGAAAAGACAAAAACAGTTGAAGCACTGGCTGCACCATGCATCTTAGCATGTTTAACCTTCCGTGTAGGTTAACTCAAGTCTGAGTGTGTCTGTCAGTTTGAGACTTTTTTCCTATTAGGAGGGTAAAACTTCAGCATTTGAAGATGTACATACTTTTCTGGTTTAGTATTAAGTTAATAGGTTTCAGGGAGGTATTGGGGTGTGTTTGTTTCTTGTTTGAGGGATTTCAATAAAACAAAAGGTTTTGTAAGATATGACCTAGGCTCAACTGGATATGACAAGAAGCAACTGTATGAAAGTTCAGCCTGTCAAACAGTGTATGCATGTAACATGAAAGTTGGAACTAGACATTTAATAAAAAAGGTGTACTATATAAAAGGTTGCAATAATAACTTTTTAACGCAATGATGCTTTCAGTATTGTCTTTAAATGACAATGGTGACTCAGATAAATACAGAAAAAGAAAGACTAGTGAAGTATATTAAACATGTACAGTACAAAAAGCTATACTACAGGAGACGCACTTAGAAAAAAATGAACTTGTGAATTTGATGAAGAAAGGTTTTCAGCATGGTTATTCAGCAGAATACCTGGGACAAAGGAAAGGAAGAGTACTTGCAAGAGGAGTGCCAATAGTGATAGAAGAGGATAAAAAAATAATAATGGCAGATTTGTAGTGCTAAGGGGTTACTGGCAAGGTAGGAGGATTACAATGACATGTATTTATATTCCATCTAAAACTGCTATAATGGAGCGTAAGAAAATTCTGGGAGAAATAATCAGTTTTCAGCAAGGAATATTACTTACAGGTGGGGGCCAGAATGTAATTTGCAATAGTGAGGATGTATCTGGGGGCCCAGAAGGGAAAGTATAACAAAGGAGGGTAGATTTTTAGACATTTCTGAAAATATTTGGCAAGGAAAATGTAAATTCAATAACAGTTCAGAGTGAATTTACATATTCTCCAAGATATAAAAATGGGGCTAGGCTAGACAGATTTGACATTTCACAGGAACATGTGCATTTCACTGAAGGTCTTGATACGCACCCTGTAACTGTTTCAGATCATGCACCAATAATAACTAAAATAAAAATGAGACATTGGTGCTTTCCCATCTATCTGTTAAAAAAAGAGGAATTTAAGGAATGGGTAGTAGAGATTATTCAGGAGCTATCAGAGAGGATATAAATTTGTTCTGAAAATATAGCTAGGGAGTGGGATAAAATTAAGGTGGAGTTTAAAAATAAGGTGGAAATAAAAGAAAGGGAACTATAGTTAAGGAGGAACAAAAATTGAGAGAGACTTGACACATATTGCAGAACATGGAGTACAGAACAAGAGGAGGATTAACCGCAGAATGCTAAGCAGAAAATAAGGGATTACCTCTGTGATGATATCGGCAAGTGCCAGCAGCCAGCATAGCCACCTGGAGTTTTGTGAAGAATGACTTGTTCTTTGAATATCAAACTTATTTATGCAAGTTGCTTGTGTTACAAACTTGTACAGATGTTTGTGCTAAAAATGTATTGTTGAGGTTTGCCAGTGTTAAAATGCATCAACAGTGTACCCTGCTGAAATGAAAAGAAATGCGTTACTGCAACTGAATTAAATGTAAAGGTTTTAATACAGGACACTAGGCCAGCAAAGCAGTGTAAATAAGCTGTTAAGCCATTAAAATGGCTCCTCACAGTGCTGAATAAGACCAGAGATGCTGGGTCTGGGAAAGAGCCTTTGTTCATTAACTCAGTGAAAAGAGGGAGGCCCCAGGCACTGCCATAAAGATTTGGATGTGTATTGTGGCAGTCACTGCTAAATTACTATCTAAGCTTCAAAAGGGAATACTGTGAGAACCTAGAGTCACGTGGCCAGGTGAGGTCATTCTGCCAGCCTTCCTGGAAACTATATTTTAGATATTACAAAGAGAACTCTCAGAGTACTGAGTATTCTGTTTGGGAAGTTTGACTTTAAAGGCCCTCACCCACAGCATCTTGCCTTGCTGTAGTAAGTAACTAAGGGAACAGTAATTCTTCTAGATTCAGTCAGGATATACTGAAGCTTAGTTTAGACTAGAGTATGTTTTTCTTTATTTGTACGAGCCTGTCCATCAGAGTTAATTTCAACATTTTCTGTGATATGAACTCTGTGGTTTACTGTAAATATATATTCAATATTTTCAAGTTCTTTATTATTAAATATATTTAACACTTTTTTGTGGCCAGTCCTTGTAGAAAGTAACTAACCTTTGCGAGTATTTATATTTATTTGGTGACACTGTGTGGCCCACTCCAGAAGGCCTATCCATCTGGATGAACCATTACCATTTGCATTAGTATTAATACTACACAGTATAATTGGACACCCATTGTTAAGGGCATTAGAGGATCTGACTGGGGACTGTTTGGTGGTGACAACTACCTTATAGTCTGGGCAGAAGGGGGCATAAGCTAGTAAACCTGTGCCATCCTTTCCCAGGTGTGTGTGTGTGAGCTACTTGGGGTAGGAATATGAAGCACTGGGTTTACAGAGAGGGTGCTGGATGACTTGGCTTGGACACTCGGCTGGGGACCTAACTTTACAGCTGTACGTTTGGGGAGTCTTACTGGGGACCTGATATAGAGACATCCAGACCCCGGGCTGTGTGCGCTCCCCGTGTGTGCTCTTAAGGGAAACTGTACTTGATGCAGAGAGGTCTGCATCTGGAAATACTGAGTGTATCCATTTGTATTCCAAGTGCAGGTTCCTCTCCATTGTCAGTGGTGAGGATTCAGGCTCCTTGATTACTGGTCCAGCATGGGGATGACACATATTGGTGTCCATAGCATATTGGCAGAAGTGGTGGGCATCACCTCGATAATATGCATGAGTTTAGAAAAATTGCTGTTAAGCAACTGTTTTTTGATAACAGTAGAGCGCAAAAACATTTAGCACAATAACTCAGGCAATAAAAAGCAGAAAGGGCTGTCACCAAGTTTAGTGAGCCTATAACAAGGAAGGTACAGTAGCAAGAGATCCTATAGAGGTATTAGAAATATTTTGGAAATTCTATGAAAGTGTGTATAAAGCAGAGAAATGTGGAAATCAAGAAAAGCTACAAATGGAAATGTTTATGGAAGAATTAAATATTCCAAGGTTAGACATAGATGAGGCTCACTTACTAACGGTTAGGCTAGAAGGAGATGAGATAAAAATTGTGATGTATAACCAATCTACAGGTAAGTCCCCAGGAACAGATGGTATTCCTGTGGAAGTTTGGAAGCTAGGAGGGAAAAGTCAGATAAAGATCTGGAAGGTTTAACAGTATTTTAAGAGGAGAAGTACCAACATCCTGGAAGAAGGCATTATTAGCTGCAATACCAAAAGAGGGTAAAGATCCATTAGATCCAGCTTCATACTAAACTATGATTATAAAATGCCCATGTGTCTATAATGGCTAAAAGAATGGCAGAAGCAATGCCAAAATTGACAGATATGGATCAATGTGGTTTTGTGGAGGGGAAGCAAACAGACAAAATTAAAAGAACACTGAAGATCCAGATGGAAGCAAAATGTAAGAAGATACCATTGTTGTTGGTGGGGCTTGATGCAGAAAAGCATTTGACAGAGTAAGCTATTACATTATGACCAGGACAATGGAAGCATTTGCATTTCCTGAAAAAAATATAAGGTTGATTCAGAAGATATAAGAGTGATTGGAGGCAAAAATTAAAGTGAGCAGGGTCCTCTTTGATAATTTCTGCTTGAGCAGAGGAACCAGGCAGGGATGTCCTCTTTCTCCTTCGTTATCTGCATTATATTTAGAACCACTGGCAAAGAAAACAAGGGACTCAGAAATTCAAGGGTATAATTGGTATGGTAGTTAAGAAAAGCTGGCTCTATTTGCAGATGATATTTTATACCTGACAAAACCAGAAATAGACACTACAGTGTTGTGGAACATTTTGAGACAGTTTCAGATCTTTTCGGGATACAAAATTAATGAAGCTAAAACAAAAGCAATAGTGGTAAATTATGCACTCACACACAAATTGATTCAGCGATATCTGTATTTATGAGGACAGGATAAAATGAAGTATTTAGGAGTATGGATTAATAATGATTCTAGTGTTGGAGCTAAGGATATGTGGGAAGAGGCTAAACAAAAGAGAACACAAAAACTGGGAAATGGAAGCTTTGTTGTACGCAGATGGATAGTAAGATACAAGCTGTCAAAATGCTTTTAGTCCCGTTAGTCTTGTACACAGGTCAGGCATATTTCTATCAACCAGAGGAGAAGTTGTAGATAGCAGTTAATTAAGACCTGAAGGACTATCTGGGAGGGAAAGATGGTAAGAGTCAAGTGGGATAAGCCAATTCTTCCAGTAGAATAGGGTGGACTGGGTTACCCAATTTGAAGGGATATTTTAGAGATACACAGTTAAGGCTCCTATAAATAGCACAAGCAGAAAACTATAACTCAGAGTGGAAAGGGATGATGTTGAAATGAGGGGAAGCTCAAGAAACAAGATGAGACTGGGATTTTGAATGCAGGCCTTTAAGGAAAATAACAATAATCATACAGAATATTATATCCATAACGTAGCAGAAAGTATTCTAAGAACTAAGCCAACATGGGAATGGAGAAAGGAGATTCTGCCAATATGGATGACAGCAATTAGAGATATAGAGAATAAGCAAGAGGGGGGCTGGAATTTATTGGAGAAAGTTGACAAAAGAACCTCGATATTGGGAGCAAATATCTAGAGAGGGAAAAGTTAATAGCATGGGAAAAGGCCAAGAATGTATTTAGACTGCTGGTTAGAGATCACTTTCCCTATCAAGGATTGATATCTGATTATAGGCAAAGAGAAAGAAACAGGAGGGTCCTAACGGAAAGGCCAGCACTAGTAAAGTTTTTAGTAGAATCTAGAACAGAAGCTGCCATTAATAAGTATCGGTCACAAGAGGTTAGAAAGGATTTGGAAGAGATTGGATAAGCAATTCACAAAGAAACAATGAGGCAATATATGTATGTCTCCCAAATATGCAACAAAATCTAGAAGATTTAGGATTTTTGCTTGGAAATGTTTATATAGATATTTTTATACCCCAAGTAGACTCCAGAGAATTTTTCCTGAGTTAGACAGCAAATGTTGGAGATGTGATGGGGAAAGATACTTGGGAACATATTTTCTGGGAATGCAGTGGGTTGGCAGACTTTAAGGATTTCCTGCGTGATGCACTGTCAGAGATGCTGGGGGGGGGGGGGCAGATTAGTGTGACGAGGGAGATTACTTTTCTGAGCTATGACACAGAATCAGAATTGCCTAGACATGGTAAGGCCTTGTTGTGTCTAATTATGGTGACGGCCAAAAAAGCAATTACTAGAAAATGGAAATCAAAAATTAAATCAACTATATTAGTAGTAGTAAATATAGTAACACAGATAAAACAACTGGAATTGAGGTCTTTAGAAAAGGGTAGGAGCAAACTACATAGGAAACAGGGGAACTGTGGGAACAATACATACAGGGGAGGAGTAAGTTTAAAAAGGCAGGACTTAAATAAGCTACATAATGTTTGACCGAAAATGATTGGGTAGATTATAAGAGATATATAATGATTGCAACTGGGAGTATGTCAGTACGGTTTGTGATGTATAATGCTTGCAACTAGGACTGTCGGTGTGGTTTGTTTTCATTTACATAAATGTATGATTGATTATGTCATAAGTGATGGTTTAATAAAGATATTTCTTGTTAAAAAAAGGGGGCAGGAAGTGAATCATTTATGTAATGTCACTTAGGTTATATGATATATAGCAATATATGAAGTATAATGTTTGTTGATGTTAATTTAATAGTTGGATTACTTTTGTATAAATGTAAATTTGCCTATGTCACAAGTGATGATTCAGTAAAGGAGTTTAAAAAATATGCCCAGTAGAAATCCAGAAAAATGAACAAATTCTCAGACAAAATAAGATTACAGTCTCAAAGTGCTGGATCAAAATACTTACAGGAAACTAAATGATGGATCATGACTTTGTCAATGTGAGCGCAAAAACTGACAATACAAGTACAATATGTTTTAGGAATGCAAAGTTAACTACCACAGTTCAACATTACAATGGTTAGCAAGCAGTTTATTACCAATTTAATGGACACAGGAAAAGGGTCCAACAAACAGTGATATTTTCACACCAAGAGACTCACTTGGATGCCCTTCCAAGGATCAGATATATCAACAAACTTAAGAACTAAGCCATAATTTCTTTCAATGCCATCTCCAAAATTATTTCATGTGCCCATCCATAATGGAGTGTTGCTACTAGAAGCAACAGTAAGTACAATTTATAACAGTTTACCCAATATTTCTGGTATCTTTACATTTACATTAGAACACTCCAGGCAAAGTAACCGGAAAAGCATCTTCTTAAACTCTGTTCTAAAAGATTGCAGCAGTTATACTTGAGCACAAACAAACCTTGCTCTGGAAACTAAGTACTCCCACTGCACCTTGGGCTAGACATAAAGGGCAGATGGCAGGCTGGTAACACTGTGAAAAGTACAGTTTTGTACCTACCATAAATGTAGATGTCCGATAGGTATGCATCTGCAGTCATCACATATGGGTTATCCTGCCTCAGGCAGCCCTTCGGTCGGCCGGATTCCAAAGTCTGGGTCTGGCCTCGGCTGATGTCGCACTTTCCCCGACGTCAGAGCGTCTGGGGTATAAAAGCATCAGCCGACGCCATTTTCCTCAGTTTTTCTTGCCCCAGATGCCAGGTGCCCTCTAAGGAAGGCTAAAATTTGGAGATATGCATTGCAAAAACAAATCCAAACATGCACAGTACTATAAAAACAAATACACCATAATAGATCCCCCCAGCTAGCTATAAGAGGGGAAAGTACCCAAGAAGTATACCACAGAGGGGAAGGAGGGACGGTAAACCTGACTGCAGATGCATACCTATCGGACATCTACATTTATGGTAGGTACAAAACTGTACTATGTCCTTCAAGGATGCATCTGCAGTCATCACATATGGGTAGAATACCATAGCCAATCTGGGGGTGGAGGTACTAAGTAAAGGATGGTGTAGCTAAGATACCCTGCAGGACTGCCGTAGCAAAGCCTGCTCTGGATCTGGAGTATAAAGGTAAATTGTAATGCTTGGCAAATGTATGCACGGAGCTCCATGTAGCAGCCTCTAAAATGTCCTTGGTAGCCACCCCACTTAGGAAGGCTGTGGTGGTGGCTGTGGCTCTTGTGGAATGAGGTCTAATGCTAGCTGGCACAGTTTTTCCATGAAAGGAGTAACAAAAACGAATGCAATTTCCTATCCATCTTGAAATTGTCTGTTTGGAAATTGCTTTTCCTTGTGCCCCAGCAGCATATGCTACAAACAGCTGGTCAGTCTTTCTGTAACTTTTAGTTCTGTCCAAGTAGTAGCGCAACTGTCTGTGTATGTCCAGGGTGTGCAGAAGTGTTTCCTCTTTATTTTGTGGTTGTGGGAAGAATGTAGGCAAGTGAATAGCTTGGTTCAAGGATACCCTGGAAACCACCTTTGGCATAAATGTAGGATTGGTTCTCAATGAAACTCTGTCCTGATGAAAGATAAGAAATGGCTGTACTGCCATTAGAGCTTGTAACTCAGATACTCTTCTTGCTGAGGTTACGGCCAGAAGGAAGGCAGTTTTCCAAGACAGAAACTGTAGATCTGCAGATGCTGCTGGTTCAAAGGGAGGAAGTGTTAGTTTTTCCAACACGGGTTAAGGTCCCAAGTAGGTAGAGGTGGTTTCCTTGGAGGATTGATGTTTTTGATTCCTCTTAGAAACTGTCTCAGGAGAGGATGAGAGAAGACAGGTGGATTAACATTGTATTCTGCTGAAATTGCTGAGGCATGTATCTTAATGGAAGAGTAAGACAGGCCGCTGTGGAACAATTCTGCCAAACATTCCAGTATATGTGCCATGTTCATCACTGTCACATCTAGGCCCTTTGTTGTGTTCCAAGTGTGAAATCTTTTCCATTTTGCTGAATATGCCTTCCTTGTGGAAGGCCGTCGAGCTTCCATAATAATATCCTTCACTCTCTGGGATAGCTTATCCAGAGGAGGAGTCATGGTATTTTCCAGGCAGTTAGCTGCAAGGTTTTCAGGTTGGAATGCAGAGTCTTGAAATTGTGCTGCGTCAGTAGAAGTGGCCATAGGGGGAGAGGCCACGGTTTCATCTGTGACATGCTCTTTAACAGTGGGTACCAGTGCTGTCTTGGCCAGTTTGGAGCTATCAGAATCACTCTGGGCTGCTCTGTCCTGATCTTCAGTAAGACCTTGGTCATTAATGGGAGAGGTGGAAAAGCATACACTGTTAGAGCTTTCCAGCTGAAAGAGAGAGCGTCCACACTTTCCATGCTTGTGGGTGGTATGTCCTTGAGCAGAATTTCTTCAGTTGATGATTGTGGGGGGAGGCGAACAGATCTATTTCCGGCCTTCCCCATGATTGTGTTATGAGTAAAAAGATGTCTGGGTGCAGCATCCATTCGTGTGCATCCATGATATTTCTGCTTAAGCTGTCTGCCAGTATATTGTCTTTCCCTGGCACGAAGTGGGACTGCAGCTGTATATTGAGTTTCAAGGAAAGTTCCCATAGATTCATTGCCAGTCTGCAAAGAGGGTAGGAATGGGTGCCTCCTTGCTTGTTTATGTACCACATAACTGTGGTGTTGTCTGTCCTTATGAGTAGGTGGCCTTGATGAAGAAAAGTTTGAAGGCCTCGATTGCGTGCATCACTGCCAGCATTTCCTTTTGGTTTATGTGCATGCAGCTCTTTGTGACCATAGCCCTTGGATACATCTGCCCTCCATGTGTGCTCCCCAACCTTGGTCTGAAGCGTCCGTAGTGATGGTTTGGTTGGCTCTTGGCTTGCTGAAGGGCAACCCGCTGTTCGACTGGCAGGCTTGAGCCCACCACAGAAATTCCTTTTGGAGGCATGGAATGAGTGGGATCAAAGTTTCTAAGCTGTGACTGTGCTGAGTCCATAAACTCCTTAGGTACTGTTGTAATTTTCTCATATGCAGCCTTGCTTGTGGAATCAGAAGAATGCAAGATGCCATGTAACCCAGGGCCTGCAGGATTTTCCTTGCAGGTCAGCTGAGTTTGTCTTGTCAGATTCTTGAAGTAATCTGGTAGTTGTTTTTGTTTTTCTTCTGTGAGAAAGGCCATTCGGGTGGTTGCGTCTAGATCCGCACCCAGAAAAGTTATTCTTTGGGATGGAACAAGTCTTGATTTGTGGATGTTGACTGTATATCCCAAGGCCTGCAGTAGGTGGATGGCATAATCCAAATCCTTTAACAAAGTTTGCTTGCTGTCCACTTGTATAAGGCAGTCGTCCAGATATGGGTACATTTGAATCCCCTGAAGTCTGCAGTGTGCAATTACTTTTCGTGAATACTCTGGGCGCAGTAGATAAGCCAAAGGGCAATGCTGAGAATTGATAATGCTCTGACCCTGCAAGAAATCTGAGGTGTCTTCTGCAACTTTGTCTGATAGGGACATGCAGGTATGCCTCCTTGAGGTCTAGAGTCACCAGCCAAGACCCCTTGCCCAGCATGGGAAGGAGTTGCTGTAGAGTCAGCATTTTGAATTTTGGCACAATGAGGTAAGTATTCAGTGCAGACAAGTCGAGAATAGGCCTCCATTGATTTTCTTTTCTTGGAACAAGGAATAATCTGGAGTAAAATCCTTGGCCTTGTTCTGAAAGAGGTACCTTTTCTATAGCTTTCATTTGTATTAAGTTGGAAATTTGTTTCAAAGCCTCTGCCCTCTGATTTGGTGGCAGGTCTGGCATGCCTTTTCTTTTTGGCAATGTGTGGAAATGGAACCTGTATCCTTTGTCTATTATTTGCAGTGTCCATGAGTCCCTTGTAATACTGTGCCAATTTTTTGAAAATAAAGAAAGCTTTCCGCCCAAAGGTGCTTCTAATTGAGCCCTGGTCGGAGTCAAAACAAAGTCATTGAGTCTGTCCTGGTGTAGCAGTTGTAGTTCCTGCACTACCTCTCTGGTTGGGAGGCTGCCATTGACGGCCTCTGTAGGAGCCTCTAGCTTGCCCTCTACCTCTGGCACGCCTATTCCTGCCTCTCTGAGATCTGTCTGAGTCCGGAAAGGACCAATTCTTAGTAGGCCAATTTCTGCTGAATCTCGGTGGTTGGACTTGTAGAAAGTCTTTGACTGTTTGCACAGATTTTGTCTTTTCTTCAAATTTCTTTAAGACCTCTTGAGCCGTGGAACCAAATAATTTTTGCTTTTCCATAGGAGCATCCAAAAGCTTAGCTTTAACATGGTCTGGCAGAGATTGTTCCTTCAGCCAGGCATGCCTACGTATGACTGCACCAGTCATAGCTGACCTACATGAAGCTTCTAATGCATCATAACCACACTGCAAGAAATGGTTACTAACCTGCTGGGAGTTATGTACCAGATCCTGAAGAGATTTGCGATCAAGGGGTTCAGAAGAAGACAGTTTCTTATGCAATTCATCTAACAAATACTCTTGGTACTGTATCATATGAAATTGACAATTTAATGCCCTCATGGTAAGAGTTGCAGAAGTATACACTTTCTTACCCCATCTCTCTAAAGCTCTGGACTCCCTTTCAGAGGGAAGAGGATTTCTAGCAGTGGCAGCTGCAACCCCTTTTGGGCCTTGGGAAATAGTTTCTGGATCAGCAGAGTGGGCCTTGTACAGGTGTAGATGTGAGTCCGGGACCCTGTAGTACCTATCAGGTTTGGCAGGAGCCGGAGGGAGAGAGTCAGGGGCTGTACTAGCATCAGAGTACACATCATCAATGACATTCAAAACAGGAGGTATAGCTAAAGGCCTACGCTGAGGTAAATGTAAAAAGGTCCTTAATCTCTTTCTAGAATCAGAGAATTCCTGACCCTGCCATTGAAAATGTTCTCTCATAGAGTGTAATGTCTCTCCAAAGGAAAACTCGTAGGCCGAATAAGCCTCCTCCTGGTGGTCTGACAGAGTAGAGCCATCAGTGGACTCATCTGAGGAGTGGGGGTCAGAGGGCTCAACCCTGGGCCTTTTGTCTGGGGGTGGTTGAGAGTCCCTGTCCGGAAGAGGTTGAGAACCTCTAATTAAGGAGATAAGATCCTCTGCTAAACTAAGAATCTGTGAGCCAGTAGAAGGTCTCTGAGAGGTAACCTTGGGAGGCAAAGCTTTAGTAAGTTTAGCAGCTTTAGCCCTAGAGAAGGCCTTAATGGACATGGATGCAGGAGGTCTGGCTGCACCACGTGCAGGAGTAGACTTATCTAAAGGAATGGTGTCGGAAGGTTCCTGGACACCAGTTTCAGAAGGTAATTCAATAACCGGCTTGGCCGGGGCCTCCGGGGCCGAGGTAGTCGGTTGTGCGGTTTCGGTAATCGGAAGTACCAAGGACTCTGTTTCAGCCGAGACCGAGACACTCACGGTAGGCCTGACCGTGGTTTCAGCCGAAACCGCGGCCCGCGTGTGTCGGTCCTTGTCCTTCCGTTTCTTAACTAAATGCAAAGTCGGAGTTTCCGACGGCATCTTGTAAGCAAAACTAGCCCCAAAGAATTCCTCTGCAAACTCCGACCGACGTCTAAGAGTTTGTCGGTTGAAGGAAGCACAGGCTGAACAGGCCGAGACGTCGTGGTCTGGGCCTAGGCAGGGGAGGCAGTAAGAGTGGAAATCCTTATGAGGTATTTGTTTCCCACAAGTTAAACAATTATTAACTTTATCTGACATCGGCTGAGGCAAGAAAGAGTCCCCAACGGGGTACTTAGCTTTTTCGAAGTCTTCGGTAGCTGAATCACAGGAGCTGGCCGACCGGCACTTGCGAACTGCTTCTGCTTTGGGCACCATGCGGCAAGAAAGACTGAGGAAAATGGCGTCGGCTGATGCTTTTATACCCCAGACGCTCTGACGTTGGGGAAAGTGCGACATCAGCCGAGGCCAGACCCAGACTTTGGAATCCGGCTGACCGAAGGGCTGCCTGAGGCAGGACAACCCATATGTGATGACTGCAGATGCATCCTTGAAGGACATCAGTACAACTCACAACTGTAAGTTTTGTTTGGATTACCTTCTCCATGATCTTTGTTGCAGCATCCAGCTGACGCAGTAAATAACTTTAGAGCATCACAGCAGTGCTCCCAGTTTATAACCTTTTTTACCCTATACTCTGTTTACCATTGTGCTTGCCAACTATTAAGCCTCATTTAATCGGATTTGAAGATGTTCATTCTTTCGCACTGGGAACCTCTGAGCATAGTGGTGGCAGCCATTTGGACAGGCTGTCATCCAGGCAGCCATGAGAGTTTTTTCTGCCTCTGCCAACATCCTGGCAATGAAACTGCATCTGTACAAGCCCTCGCCTTCCTTTGGGGGGGTATATGACCCACATCACAATGGCAGCTACTATGACTTCCTCATATAAATGTATGCTCCCATGCACCCACGGTGAAGGTTACAACATATACAGCTTGTTACTGTAACAGTCACTCAAGGGCCATCTTTTGCATCCCCTAAAAGACTGTGGTACTGGACAACAGTCCATCCCCTCCTACACTAAGGATGGGCACTTCTCCTCTTCCCAAACCAGCTCCAACAGAAACCCAAGCCATTAATTGAGCATGGACAACCTGGGTCACTCTCAGAGCTTCTGCCTCTATGCCAATACATCTGTCCTACTTTGTAACATGTGTGCTTTCACACAAATATATGTAATGGGATCTCACATCTCCTGAATGTCCCAGTCTAATAGTATTCACAAAAATGCTGACTCACCTTGCAGACTCCACCAAAACCCATGACTATAATTTGGGGATTCAAAGGTTCACAACTGCAGAAGGCTCAAACAAGGGGGGTAGAAAAGTACAGGAGGCTGCTCTCAGCTTTGCAAAAACAGTTTTCTAAATGGCTTTTCCAACTTAGGATGACAAGACATGCACCATCACAATGACTTTCCCTCAAGCCATCTGAAATGATATGCAACAATACCAGTAAAATGCTTGCCTCTAGCCTTAGGAAAGCATGCATATTCATACAACTTGGCACAGAAAAGGTCCTTCTCCAGCAACTGCCAGAAGTCCACAGTCTGCAGTGCTGACTCCAATCACCCAATTCAGCAAAAGAAATCACTTGTGGGACATTCAGTCTGGTTAGTCTTTCTGTGACTCAAACCAGGGTCCTTCGTGTTACAAATTACTGTTAATGTTAGTTTTGACTAGACAGAAATTAACGTAGTAAAATTTGCCAGAGATAACTAATTTAAAAGCATGATTTATGAAAATGCAAATGAAAGGAAGCAATCGGCAACTCAGGTGGCAAGATCAATGATTCACCAAGTATTATTTCAAGATTTGAAAATAAAAAAAAAAGCTGAAATCATAAACCATTTCCAGTGCAAACCATAAAACAACTCAAAGTCAGAAGGGATGTACCCTTCAGTGAATCAGATTCATTTCTACAGCGCAATCTTTAAATATATTAACTCAAGTTTGCACATACTTGGGTTAAACAGGAAAGTTAGTTAAAAATTACTTTTTCTCTTTACTTTGAATCACTTAACCTCAGAATCAGCATGCACAGCATATCTGACGAACAAAGAACAAATGAAATCACTAGTTTTGCCATTACTTGACAAGTCCAACCATTTCCCAAAACATGGACAATAAATCACATCTCAGCTAATCAAACTATAAATCCTAGGGTTCCCTATTGAGGCACTGTGTGTGCTAACTTTAAATCAAAAGTTGCTTTATGATTGATATAATCTGTGTACCCACTACAATCTAGAGTGAGGATTATTACTTAAGGGTGGGGATTACACAGAAATGCTAACAGATTAATACAAATTTAACTTGCCATCTCTTAATCACAGATCTTTAAAATTATTTTCTGTTCATTTTACCGCTCCATTCCTACTGACCAGTTGGACATGATTTTCCATTTAAAGACAACAACCAATCACTATACAGCTATCACACAGGCAGCCATTACATTTTTTTGGCTTATTCCCTCAATTCCCTTACCCATACAGTGACACACTTAGTGAAGCATGCAATGGGAGCTGGGTGATGAAGGTGAAATATCCATAAAACAGGACTACTATCTACTGTAAGGAGATCCTCCCCATTAGGTCTGTAATCTCTAGAGAGGATTCAATGACTGTTTTGTGTCCCCAGACAGACATCCCCCCAAACTCACACACACTCTCCAAGGAAAGGCCTCAAGCAATGCCTCATTATTCTTTTCCCTCATGAGATGGCTCCTCCAGTGCTCAGGCTGCCCGTATCATATGTAGGACTCCATGATGATAATTCACATGACTGTGTTACAGCAACATAATTAGGATTCCATACTGCTATACCACAGAGCCACAAAAAAAAAGTCGTTAAAGTGTCTACAATATGCAGTCTCGACTAAGTATGTGCTGTCTTGTTCAATTTACACCAGCTCAGTACAGCATTAAAATAAAATTCAATTAATTAAAATAGATAAATAAATATAGTTCAAGGCTTACCTTAGTTGCGGAGTAGATGGTTAGCAATGGAACAGGGTACATTCCACTACCTGAGGATATGTTTATGATAATTCCTTTGGACCTGGAAAATGAATAAATTAATAAGCTAGCAGACAATTGAGTGCTAATATCTTAGCATGGATTAGATTATACAAACCTCACTGTTAAAGAGTCTATACCTTATATCAGCATGACAGCTGTGAGAGCTACCTATCAGTACAAAAACTTGGACATCAATACATTTTTCCCTAAGTACTTTTCCCCCTGTCTTCTGCTAGCCATCAGCTCCCCTTCAGACTTTTCTCAGTGACTCAGGCATTGGAAGGGGTTATAATCAGGCAGCAATCAGTGGGATGCTTGGCAGGCCTAACTCCAAATACCAAAGCCAGCCTGACATTTGCACTCCACAAACAAGCCATAGACAAATTTGCTTAATCCCAGCTACAGCACATGAGCACTTTGCTTGGTGAATCTGCATGCCCTTGGCTATTTGCTGTGCCGGCTAGGGCAATCGTTTTCCATTGGATGCCAGCAGTGCAGTGGACTAAGCTGCCTCAGTCTCCTGAGGATGGAAGAGCTAGCATCTTCCAGCTCCCAAGTCACTAATTAATCTCTAGTCATCTGGGCTGCAGTTGGGGCTTTATCCGTCTGTACCCCTGTGCTGATTCATCAGTAGCTATTTTACTACACAACGTTTACATCCCTAAGCTTATGAAATCATAAGCAAGTACAGCCTGCAAGAAACGTACTTCTACACCTAGAAAGACAATGAAGACATGCACCTAACTCATGTTCTAAGATAAAAGGGCAACTATATTTTATGTTCAGGCCTGCATTAACCCTGCTTCTTAGCCTGTATGACACACCCACAGGATTAGAAGGCCATATACAATCCATAGCTCTTCTCTCAAACTCCATCCAAAGCCCATCCGTGAATGAATCAATCTTAGGAATCTTGTCAAAAATAAAATCCATAAGCCATCCTAGCCATTTAAAACAAGTAACCATTACAAATATGTTTTGCTTACAGTGATTTCTTTTACTTGGGGTAACACTTGGTTACGGTAAAGTAAGTGTAACGATAGAACTTTAGAGCAAGATGATAGCAGAGGGCTAGATGTTTGTGTGTACTAACTTTTGTACCCCCCCCATTTTCCAGTAGTCAGTGACAGCTTAGACATAAGAGTCGATTTGGATCTGTTAAATTGGAAGTCACTGATGGAACAAAAAGAAAAACTAAATTTAAAAGTCATTTGGAGCGCAGTGTATATAGAAGATGAACTAGGACTCCTTAAATCCAGAAGATTGTTGGCAAACAGTGAGATGCTTAATGCAAGGATAGAGGAAGGAAGACCATTTATGCAGGGTGAAAAGAGTATGCATCACAGCATAGATCATGAGGGAAGTACAGTTGTGTAAAAATCTTACAACAGTAGATGTCCTTCTCTTCACTGTTGCAGTATTCTTGACCTAAGCGATGATCTGCCAAGGACAACCCAATGTCCGGCCAGTACACTAAAGCCTTTAGTACTTACAGACGTTGTAAGTCACAAGTATGCTCCTTGAGCAAGGCATAGGGCATAAAGGTGATATACAGATGCACATACTCAGAACTGGAGAAGCCCCAGGAGGAACAGAATGTCCCTAGGAACAAGGAAAAGCATGTGCATCCAAAAGAAGAAAAAGGAGAACAGCCCCTCTGCCAGGAGGGCAAAAAAAAGAATAAGACAAGAGCAGAAGGGGCAGGAAAGAGGAAGAGAATATTTCAGACCTGAAGTGAAGGCATACAGAAACATCCAATTCCAATGAAAAGACAGGGCATCCACTTTCCAAGCCAGAGGACTTGGGACTGTTGAGCAGAATAGAGGAAGTTGTCTGTTCAGTGAGGAGGCAAAAAGATCTACCTGAGAAATATCCCACTAATGGACAATGTCCAGGAACACATCTCAGTGAAGCATCCATTTGTGATCTTGTGTGCTGGACCTGCTCAAAGAATCTGCAACTAGACTGTGCTTCAAGGGAATGGTAAACAGTCTGAAGAGTCACTTGATAGTGGACAGCTAGATCCCCGACCTGAACAGCTAGTCGGCAAAGCAGACAGGACCTTGCAACCCCCTTGTCTGGTGACATACCACATCACTGTGTTTTTTGTCTTTGAAAATTTTGAGGGGCATGGGATGAAAGAGGGAATGAACTTAACGTTCTATAACAGTAGATTTTCGAATGATCACTACTGCAGTAGCCGCTCCCCTCCCTCCATCCCCCATGTTTTGTGGTGTGAATATTTTTTTTTTTTGTTCTTAGCATTGTACTTTCAGTGCTCAGCCTCTGTTGGCATGAATGCTGTGAAGGGATTGGCACCCAAATCGGTCATCTCAGCTCAGGTTAAATGACGTCTTGGGTGCATGAAAGGTGCCTTGAAGCTTTGGAAGATGGCTGGCTGTTGTATGCTATGCAGGATATAACCCATACAGCTAGGGCTACTGCAACAGTGATCAATATGATCAACATCTGTGCTACCACCACAGTTTACATTAGAGATGACAGAGTAATGATAGCAATTTTAGATAAAATATGAAAAAGCTGGGTACATTTACTGTAATAAGCTGACTAGTAAATTTGCAGTATGTAGAAGTGTACAGCGAATTTGAAAGATGCACTTTAAATGCATTTTCTTACGGAATATTGAAATAATCATACATCAGTTGGTTAGATAACAAGGTCTTCGATGCCAAACAATGTTGCATATATCGATATTGCCTGACAGCACCAAAACACACAAGTTAATTTCTCACCTGAAGGAAGGTCTTAAGAATAGACCGCAAGATCCATTTGAGGCTAACCTGTAATCTGCCTTGTGAAAGTACCTATTTATAGGGCTGAAAACTGGGCCTGGGAAAGCCTTTCAGCCTTGGACTTGGTGTTTTTCAACAGATGGCCTGTACCTTTGGAGGTGCTGTATGGGACTGATCATTGTTGGTGAAAACTAACTGATAAACTACAGTCTTTGTTTTGTTTCACACTGGTAGCCAAAAGGACAGCTATTCTGCTTTAGTAGATTATGTGGAATTACTGACTACATCAGTGTTTTTACATATGTCCTGCCTCCAGCACCCCTTGAACTTTTACCACTGGAGTGTGCACAGGCTGTTGAGCACAGACTTGTTAATTTTCAGTTAATCCTAGTACCTTTGCTGCCAAGGGTAACTATTGTACAGCGTGGTTTTCTTGTTAAAAGAATCATGGAAGACATATTACAAAAATCTGTGGAACCACAGGTGAGAACTGCCAACACTAAGACAGTACTGACTAGGAGTACTGCCATCACTAAGACAGTACTAACTATGAACAAACTAGCCATAAAGGACAACCTGCAATTGTACTTGGTGGAATTTTAATGCTATGCCTCAACAAAGTATAGTTGTGTACCTACCATAAATGTAGATGTTAAAGTGTATTCACTATTGCAGTCATTACACTTGGGTTATCCTGCTGGCAGGCTACCCGCAGTCAGCCCGAGTTCCAAAGTCTAGGTCCAGTGTCGGTTGCTGTCGCCTCTTCCCTGACGTCAGTGTGCCAGGGGTATAAATGATGCAACCAACGCCATTTTCTTCAGTTTTTCTTGCCCCAGATGTCAGGTGCCCCCAGATAGGAAGGCTGAAAAGAATAAATTATGCCAAAAAGCATGCATGTACTAATATAAACATATCCTTTATCTACAAGCATATACACCATATAGGTTGTATAGAGTTGAGAAGTACAGAGAAGTCCCAGCAAAGACAAAAGGGGGATGGTGGGAGGGTAACCTGGACTGCAACAGTAAATACACTCTAACACCTACATTTATGATAGGTACACAACTGTACTATGTTCACCGTGTTTCACTGTTGCAGTCATTACACTTGGGTTGAATCCCAAAGCTGAGGGTGGGTGGCTGGGTCTAAATTGGATTTGGAGAGGCAACCAGGCCCTGCAGAATTGCAGTGGCAAAGCCTGCTCTGGATTTAGAGTAGAGAGGTAAGTGATAGTGTTTGGTGAAAGTGTGCACTGAACTCCAGGTTGCAGCTTCTAAAATATCTTTGGTTGGTACTCCTCTGAGAAAGGCTGCTGAAGTGGCTGCTGCTCTGGTAAAATGTGGCCTAATACCCTTAGGCACTGATTTGCCATGTTGTGCATAACAGAAGTGAATGCAGTGTCCTATCCATTTTGAAATTGTCTGCTTTGTGATAGGCTTTCCTTGTGATCCTGCAGCATAGGCTACAAACAGTTGCTCAGTTTTTCTGAAAGCTTTTGTTTTGTCCAAGTAGAATCGTAGCTGTCTGGGTATATCCAAAGCATGCAGAAGTCTCTCCCCTCTATTCTGGGGGTTTGGGTAGAAAGTTGGTAAATGAATGGTTTGGTTCAGAGCCATATTGGAAACCACTTTTGGCATGAATGTTGGGTTTGTCCTAAGAGAAACCCTGTCCTGGTGAAAAATGATGAAAGGTTCCACAGCCATTAATGCCTGTAACTCTGAGACTCTTCTTGCTGAAGTTATTGCTAGGAGCCGAGCAGTTTTCCATGATAAGAATTTTATATCAGCTGTGCTGGCTGGCTGAAAAGGAGGCAGTGTGAGCTTTTCTAAAACAAAATTGAGATCCCAAGTTGGTACTGGTGCTCTCCTTGGGGGTCTTATGTTTTTTGCCCCTCTGAGGTACTGTCTTAGAAGAGGATGTGAAAAAATAGGATGTTCCGTATTGTAATGAGCTGAAATGGCAGAGGCATGGATTTTAATTGATGAAAAAGATGGGCCTTTGTCCAGCATCTCAGTTAGGTATTGAAAAATCTGAGGTATATTTGGAACAAGTGGTTTGAGCCCTTGTGCCTGGTTCCAAGCACAGAATCTCTTCCATTTTTCCTGCATAATATTTCCTAGTGCTGGGCCTCCTGGCTTCTAAACTGACATCCATAACAGCTTTAGAGAGAGGTGCAGTCTGAGTGGCTACATTATCTGCCATGCTGCCAGATTTAAGGTTCTGAGTTGACTGTGCAGAATCTGATTGTTTTGTTGAGTCAGAAGATGAGGAATTTGAGGTAAAGGCCAGGCTGGGCCTTGAGACAAGCTCTTTAGGATTGGGTACCAGTGCTGGTGTGGCCAGTCTGGGGCAATCAGGATCATTTTTGGTCTTTCTTGTCTGACTTTTAGGAGCACCTTGGTAAGAAGAGGCATTGGAGGGAAGGCATAAACTGTCAGGGTTTTACAGCTGAATGATAGAGCATCCACTTTCCATGCTTGAAAGTGATAAGTTCTTGTGCAGAATTTCTGTAGTTGGCAATTGTGAGGGGAGGCAAATGATCTACGTCTGGGTGTCCCCATTTCCTTGTTATCATGCTGAACAACTGTGGATTTAGTTTCAATTCGTGAGGATCCATGAGATTTCTGCTTAGTTCATCTGCCAGTGTATTTTTTGTTCCTGGCAGGAATTGTGCCTGCAGATGTACTTGACAGGTCAGTGCTGTGTTCCACAAAGTCATGGTTTGCCTGCATAGGGGGTAGAAAAGTGTGCCCCCTTGCTTATGTACCACATAACTGTGGTATTGTCCGTCTTCATTAGTAGTTGTCCTGGATGTAGTAGGTCCTTGAAAGCTGTCAGGGCATTCTGTACAGCTAACATCTTTTTCTGATTGATGTGAAGATGCATTTGTTCCTTGGGCCATGTGCCCTGAATACATTTTCCTGCCATATGTGCCCCCCAGGCATAATCCGATGCATCCATTGTTATTGTCTGCCTGGCTGTGGGTAAGGTGAAAGGCTGTCCCTTGTTGTGGTGACAGGCTTGGGACCACCATCGAAACTCCTGTTGTAGGCAGGGAATTAAAGTTATGATTGTCTCCAGGCTGTGGCAATGTTGAGTCCAAACACTTTTTAGATACCACTGTAGTTTCCTCATATGCAGTCTTGCATATGGAATTGGTAGAATGCAGGACGCCATGAAGTCCAGGGCCTGCAAAATTTTTCTTGCAGGGAGCTGGGTCTTTGTTGCCATCATTTGAAACTAATGAGTCAGTTGCCTTTGTTTATCTGGCGTGAGATGAGCCATTTGGGCAGTTATATTTAAGCTTGCACCCAGAAATATTATCTCTTGAGAGGGCACTAGTTTTGATTTATTTTCGTTTACTGTGTACCCTAGGCAAATTAGTAATCTTTTTACAAACGCCAGATGCTTTAGAAGAATGGCCTTGCTCTCTGCATGAATAAGGCAGTCGTCCAAGTAGGGATATATTTGAATTCCTTTTTGTCTGCAAAATGCAATTACTGGTGCCAGGCATATTGTGAAGACCCTGGGTGCAGTAGATAAGCCAAAGGGTAGTGCTGAGAAATGGTAATGCATTGAGCCTGCTATGAATCGGAGGTATCTTCTGCAAGACTTTCTGATTGGGACTAGCAGGCATGCCTCCTTTAGGTCCAAAGTAACTAGCCAAGCCTTCTTGCCCAGCATGGGTAGAAGTTGCTGTAGTGTTAACATTTTGAATTTTGGAACATCCAGGAAAGTATTTAGGACTGACAGGTCCAGTATTGGTCTCCAGGCTTTGTCCTTTCTGGGTACTAAGAAAAGTCTTGAGTAAAATCCTTGCCCTTGTTCTTGCTGTGGTACTCTTTGAATAGCTCCCATGTCCATGAGAGCAGCAATTTGTTTTTGAGCCTCTGCCCATTGGTTTTGTGGCAGGTCCGGCATACCTTTTGATTTTGGAAGCATGTGAAAGTGGAACCTGTAACCCTGAGAAACAATATTCAGTACCCATTTGTCTTGGGTGATTATGTGCCAATTTTTTGAGAAAAGTGCTAGCTTTCCCCCTAGGGGTGCTGCCAAAAGGTAAGTGCTTGGCATCTGTAGATGAAAGTCATTGGGACTGTTTCCTATAAGGTTGTGATTTGTCTTCTCCTCCTTTGGGGGCTGCAGCACCCCATTGTTTAGGCCTGTAGGAGCCTTGGGGCTGAGATCTGCCTCTTGGGAGTCTGTATCTGCCTCTTTGTAGCCTGCCTGACACCGGAAACAACCAATTTTTTGAAGGCCAGTTTCTGCTAAACCTAGGTGGTTGAACCTGTAACAAATCCTTGGCTGTCTGCATTGATTTTGCTTTATCCTCCATTTTCTTTAACACTTCTTGTGCCTTAACACCAAACAAAGTATCATGCTGTAGTGCATCATCCAATCATTTTACTTTAACATGTTCAGGTAAACGTTCTTTTAACCAAGCATGCCTTCGAATAACAGAGCATGTAACTGCGGCTGTACAAGAAGCCTCTAATCTAATGAATCAAAACCACATTGTAGAGTATGCTTTCCCACTTGTTCAGCTGCATGCAATAAATCCTGCATTTCCTTAGTGTCAGGACTTTGAGACTGAAACCATTTTCTGCTTTAACAAGGACATGAGGTACTGTTGATATTTAAGCATGTGAAACTGGCAATTTAAAGCCCTTACAGCTAAAGTAGCAGAAGTGTAAACTTTTTTCCCCCATCTAGCCAGAGCTCTGGATTCCCTATCTGAGGGGACAGGCTTTTTAGCAGTGGAAGCCTTAACCCCTTTAGGACCCTGAGAAACTGTTTCTGGATCTGCAGCAGGGTTTTTGTAAGGAAATTTATGAGAGTCAGGGACCCTGTAGTACCTGTCTGGCTTGACTGGTGCAGGGGGTAAAGAATCAGGAGACAGACTGGATTCAGAGAAAACATCAACAATATCAAGCACAGGGGGAATAGCCAGGGGCCTGTGCTGGGGCAATAAAAGAAAGTCTTTGAGCCTTTTCTTGGATTCTGAATAATCCTGGCTCTCCCAATGGAAATGCTCCCTCATGGTGTGCAGGGTTTCCCCAAAAGAATAATCCTCAGGTGGAGAGACTGAAGGTATAGACTCTTCTGCATCAGAGTCCTCACAGGGTGGGAGAGAATATCCCTGATCAGAAGAGGAATCAGAGGAAATAGAAACATGGTCAGAGGAATCATAGTCAGTGTCTTGCCTAGGCCTTTTGTCAGGAGGGGGATGGAAACCCCTGATTAAAGTAATTAGGTCTTCGGCCATTTTAAGCATTTGTTTCTTTGGCATGGATGGCTGTTCAGGAGAATGCTGTATTTGTTTCCCTGTCTTTAATGGTGTTTTTGACTTTGCCTTGGCTGCTGTAGTGGGCTTAATAGTAAGCTGTGAAGGTCCGAAAACACCCTCAGAAGCCGATGCCTGCTCAGCGGCTCTGGACCCATCTGAGGGAATAGTTTCTGTAGGCCCAATACTTTGAGTTTCCACAGGCCTCGATGTCTCCACGTGGCTGTTGGATACGGCCTGTAGCTCTGAGGTAGCGGGTGTCAGGGGCTGCGAAAGCGCCTCACTGAGAACTGGCGACTGGCCTAGAAGAGGCTTTGTCATCATATTTGGGCCTCGGATGTCTGTCCTTTTCTTTGTTTTTGCATTTTTTTTATACATTCCGGTCGTCGGTTGTTCCGACAGCATTATGTAATTAAACCTTCGGCCAAAATAATGTAAAGCAAAATCAAACCGACGTTTAATAGTGCGTTTGTTGAATCTAGCACAAAACTCACAAAACTGACTAGTAACGTCGTGGTCAGGGCCTAGGCAAGGAATACAGTAAGAGTGAAAGTCCTTATGAGGTCACGAGGTTTTCTAGTCCTCTGTATAATGTATGTGATCTTAATGTTAATACTGTACAAGAGAGTGAGCAACCCACTTTAGACCATGTCGAAGATACAGCAACAACTACATTTATTACAACATATAGTAAAGGTAGCAACATTTGCATAGACACAATTAATAAGAATTGGGAACTTTTTAAACTGTATCCCAATGTTCTTGCCAAATTAGGCACTAGACCTAAGGTTGTTTATAAGAAGGGGAAGAACATTAAATCTATCTTGGAAAGTAGTGTACCTCTTCCAGTCCACAATGCTGGAATGTGGAAGTGTTACAATTGTAACTACTGTAAACATGTGGAAGAAGCTTCTTATTTTAACTTAAATGATTTTTCTTACAAAATAAGACACAAATTGAATTGTAACTCTTCCTTTGTTATTTACTTAGCTAGGTGTACATCATGTCCTGCCTTCTACATTGGGAAGACCGAAAGAAGGCTGAGACACCATATTTATGAACATACATATGCTATGAAAAAACTTAAACTTGAGAATGCCCTAGCAAAACACATTTCAGTTTTTCATAACCATGTCTTTAAATTTATGGCTATAGATCAGGTCAATTATGGTGGCAGGGGGGGTCCTAGACCTTTAAAACTCGAGGAAGCTGAGTTACTTTGGCAAATTAGGCTTAACGCATACAGCTATCCAGGTATCAATGACTTTTGTTCTATTGTCAGTCTTTTGAAATTGAAAAGTCTTAAAAGATAATGTACATATTTATTGTATCTATTGAACTTGTTGTCTTACAATTCAATATATATTTAATGTTTTCTGTTTAGGTTTAAGTTCAGTTTTATTATTATTATTTTATTGATTTGGTTTATAGCTGAGTATGTCTCTTTAAATGTGTTTGAAGTTCAGCATTTGACGTGATAACAGGCTTTTAATTTAAACTTATAAATGGTTGGTTTTATTCTATTGAATGCCATTTCTGATGAAGTCAGGTATTAACGCTGACGAAAAAGCGCTTTCAAAGACTTGTTTTAACTTTCTGTAATAAACTTGTCGGCTGTTGCTGCACTCGTTTTTTGGTTCTCTTAGTTTATGTGCCTTCCTAGTTTCTTTCCTTATGAGGTATTTGCTTCCCACAAGAAATACAATTGCTAATTTTTACTGACATCGGTGTGGAGCAAGAAAAAGTTTCCCCAACAGGGTACTTAGCTTTATTGAAGACTTCGGTTCTGAAATTCAATTTTGAAAATCTCAGGAGTCGGCCAACCGGCACTTGCGAATTGCATTTGCTTCGGGCACCGCGCGGCAAGAAAGACTGAAGAAAATGGTGTCGGCTGCATCTTTTATACCCCTGGCGCACTGACGTCAGGGAAGAGGCGACAACAACCGACGCCAGACCTAGACTTTGGAACTCGGGCAGACTGCAGGTAGCCTGCCAGCAGGATAACCCAAGTGTAATGACTGCAACAGTGAAACACGATGAACATCTGGAACCAAGAAGGCTGAATAAAAAATCCATTCATCCCAGCTGACAAAAGTGAGAATAAAAATGTACATGGAAGGAACTGAATACATGCACTATGACACTTGAGCTTTTGGTCAAGTCTAATAAACCCCCTGAAATAAAAGCATTGGCATTTTATAATTGGACTTTTAATGTGCATATATCAGTAAGTGTATAGATGCTTGATTTAAAGCAATTTTTAAAATTTAGTTTTAAACCCGATAGCAACAGTGAGCTGAACATGCTGGAAATCTTACCAGTAGACAGGTACAAAAGAGCACTGCCTAAGTATAGCTCTCCATTGTGAAATTAATACAAATCTAGTAAAAATTAATCTGGGTAAAATTCAGTTACTGTTAAGTCATTAAACTGCATAGATGCTAGCAAATAAACACGTTGGAAAAAGAGAAAATCAACCAGAAAAGGAAAGAAAAACACTGGCTGGGTAGAACCCTGCAGGTGTTCACCAAAAAGCAGTTCAAGTTTCAGCTTTAGTACTGGAGATGGCTTCCAGTAATTTACATAAAAAATAAATAAAATGCACTCAAAGGTGATTAAAATAATTGATGCAATGAAGAAAATACAAAGTCAAACGATAAAAAGTCAGGAAAGAATATAAGTAGCTCTATATGGCTATTCAGATGAGCTGATAACACTGCAGAAATCAGAGATTGAACCCTGTAGCATAAAGCCAGCTCATTCATTATGGTTGGATGTTATCCTAAAAGCTCTAAGCAGGATTCCACTTTTCCATCCACGTTTTAATATTGTAAACTGCTTCTTGGAACTTAATGTAGCACACTCTTGCATCTGTAAATATATACATGTTTTTAACATATCCTTGTATCTGTAAATATGTTTTGTTTATTTGTGTGATTCTATTCACCTGAGCTATGCCTGCAAATTGTCCACAGAGATCAGTATGCTACCATGGTAAACACATACAAATAAATAAAAAATACATAAAATACTGGCTGAATATAAGGCATCCTAAAAAAAAAAAAAAACAGTTTTAAAAATACTCGAGTTAGAATGCAGAGCACAAAGAGAAAACCCAAGATTTTCTGCTATACCAGAGAAACTATTAATAACAGAATGCAGTAATTCTATGAAAACATAAACAGGAAACTGGACTAGCATTCCAAAGCAAGATTTATTGCGTATCCTACAACTCTGGTCAGGAAAAGCAGTGAACACCTGTATTAGTAAAGATGCAGACATGACAGCAGAAAGAGCTGTTCCAAGTAAAACTGTGGCAGAAAGGAAAGACACAGCAGTGTGTTAGTGGAAATGATTATTTACTGTACACTGAAGCAGAAGAGATTAAAGTTTATACAGACAATCACGAAATATCGAGAGTCAGGTGTGAGATTCAAGCTGCTACATTCAGCTGTCTTCAGAATATTTTTCCCTGGTGGATCAAAGACATTTTTGGATGCAGAACAGGTTAAGAAGAAAAAAAAATACCCAAATAAAGAGAGCGAGTCAGCAAGCGGAAAGGGAGTCTGCTTCTCATTCTTCTGACAATAACAAAACCATACAGAGACTCTGACCGTGAAAACATCTCCATGATTCTAAAAGAAAAGCCTTGAGCAACAGAAAAAAACACAGGAGCTGTCTAGAAGAATCACAAATACTTTGGATTTGAACTGGAGATGGAGATGATCAATAACATTGTGAAATTAGGAGACTATAAAATATCAACCCCATTACACCAGGACTAAACATTTGAAAGCTGGTTTTGAAAGATGAACTGGTTGAAAAAGATGGGAATTTTTTGACTGTGTTAAAATGGTTGGTGAACTGTACAGCATATATACCCCACTATAAACAGGTTCATAGGAAAATACTAGGCTAGCGACCCTTGCAGGTCATCTCAAGCCAAACCAGTTTCCCTCTTTGTGCTCGAAATAATCTGTCCCATTGGGTTACAGACTGGCCTTACCTGACTCATGGTCGAAAATTATATATTACCCCTAAAGAGAATAACTGGGATCATACCATAGATAACTTGAAAAGACCAATACATGGGATAGAACATTTAAGAGCTGCCAATGTACAAGGGATAGTCTTGGGATAAATGCTCTAGTATTGGTTGTGTTTGAATATGGATGGGGATGAACTTTGTTTTATGTGGATGGGAAGACTGTCCCAGAGCAGCAGCATCCTCTGAGAGAGATACCTATCCTTCCAAACCATTCTACTGATGCTGCAGAAGAGATTTAGAGCCCTAGAGAAGAATATTTTTGATGCCATTTGGCTTGCTGATGTACAGTAAATCCATCAGCAAAGAGTTGGTGAGTGCCTTGTATGCCAGACACAGGTCACCTCTTAGCACTCTGTAGGATACAGAGTATAGTGCTAGGGGTTTGTTGGACAAGTTGTTTAGGCCTTGTGCCCTTTTAATAAGGTAACTCCGTTGTTGTTCCAGTTGTTGCATGTATAAAGACAGATGCATGTCAAAGGGGGCATTATATATTCAATGACTGGCCTAATGAAGGGCTGAGTAATGGGGGACAATGACATCCCTAGAGCTAGACACAATCCCTTTGATTATAAGTTGTGCAATATAGAATGTCTTTCTTACAATAATAGGACATGTTAGCCATATGTTAGGTCACTGTGCACCTATGTTCCCAAATCCCAGTCAGCTGGGTCATCTCTTTGGGGCGTACTGTCAATGTGGTAGTTTCCTGGGGTAGATGACTTCCCAAAGGATATACATATTTTTTTTGCATTTAGGTTCTTCTATAATTTGGGGACCAGTTATTTAAGACGCATCTTTTTGCAAGAAGACCAAGTCATTTGGTGATTCAATGACTGCTCTTGGTTTGCAGCCATCTTAGTCAGCCACAGCCCTTTAGTACTGAAGCATTAATGTTTAATAGGACACTGACAGAAAGGAAGAATGATCGTAAGAAAATGAGTTACTTCTCATTACTTTTTGTATAATAACTTTATGATACAAGTTGCATTATATTGTAAACCATACATAAGGTGTAGTCAGGGTTATTTTAAATATGATGCAGTAGAGTCATATCAGTGAATGCTGTACATGCTAACATATTTAAACAAAGTAATTTTCATGAGTTGCAGTGTATCCAAGCTTTGACTGTGGCAGGATGACAGATTGGAGAAAAGCAAATTAACGTTAAACTAATGTTGGTATTTTGGGCTGCTGGGTCTGGTTGGTGGTGAGGGCAGATGTAGAAGTGTAATGATCATATTACAGGCAGAATTAAGATAACATCCCCTTATTTTACAGGAGGCAGGGGTAATCCAGAGGGCTCAAGTGAAGTCTGGTATCCCAGATGTTACCCAGAGGGGGAAAAGACTAGCAAGAAACCGAGTGTAAAGGATTAGTCCAGATAAAATCACTTTAGCTAGCAGATTCAGGAGACACTCTCTCTCTTTCTCTGATACCGTCCCTGTGGGAAGAATAAAGATACCTTGTTGAAGTTTCAAGTAGTTTAATCAGTTAAGTAGGTAGACAGACATGTGCTCTTGACAGAAGAGAGAGTCAGTCTCCTAGATCTGCTAGCCTAAAGTGATTTTATCTGGACTAATCCTCTGTACTCAGTTTCTTATTTTACATGCATAGATATCTACATTAATGGCTTTGGTTTAAGCTACATGCAATTATTTTTTAAGCAATAGGTTTGAAGATAAAGGGAAAATGAATAAATGCAAGGAAATGTTAGTGTTCTTGCATTTGACAAGTCAATCTATTTTTCCATTACAAATGCTCTCAGCAGAAGACAAGAAGTCCACAGATCCATGCAATTAATAATGAGAAGTCTGTACATCATGTACAGAGTGAAATTTACACAGATTTTTTCATGCAATTGCAAAGTCACTAACTGTTCCTCATTACCAAATTCTTGTAATTGGAGATGAACTGTCTTGCATGTGCAAGCAATTAATCATTACACCTCTGAACACTCTGCACAGTGTAAATAGCACTTAAGGTACAGTGGCAAACAGTTCAGTGAAAAATAAATGAAGTTTGAAATTGTGTGACATGTATACGATATACAAGTAGTTGTCCTCCAGCAGTCTTAATGCTTTAATTCATTTAATATATAAGTGCACAGATTAATTTAAATGTAGCCAGTGCACTTATTCTTAGAGCTAAAAGTTAATGCTTTCTTAAAGTATGGCAGTGTATTTCACATGTGGGAGAGGAATACAGAAAACATAACAATTACTATAAGAAAAAACACTGACTCAATTGTGTGCTTTAGCATGGGTAATCTTAAATTTAGAATAGGTAATGCCTGTGGGTGCAGCTGTCAGTTTTCAACAAATGCTGCTATTTGGAGGAGAACTTCATTTTCTTTTTTGATAGTGTGCATAATTTTTGTGATTGATGCAAGTTAAAGATGGGGATTCTGAATCATAGAACAAGCCAACTCCATTATCGTGAGGGATTACTGTAAACTGATCTTTGACATCTATTGTTATAAAAAACAATTGGTCAGAATATAGTTCCCCTTTTATTTTCCTTAAACATTCCCAAGAACCTTCAACACATGTTGAAATTTGTCTAGGGATCGTTTTAAGTGAAAGTCCACAAATTTCGACATTGTAAATGTTTTTGATACTTGTGCATCAACAAGACATCTAAGTGGGCGATCAGTCATGCTCTTATGAATTTTCCATATACCAAAAATGATGGGTATCCTGGGGTTAGTCCGAGTCAGGAAATGTAATTCACAGATGGTAATTTGTTTGTCCAACAGTAAGTCATTTGGTGCAATGTCAATGTGTCTGTAGGAAATATTTACCTCATTTAAAGACACTTCTTGATAATGGTCACTAAACAAAAAATAACAACATTTTGTCACCATACAACTGCTGATCCACTACCATCAATCCACCCCCCTTACCGGGTTTCATAACCCTAATCAACTTGTTGTTCACAATGTTATTTAATAGTCTAGTCTAGTTTCTCATCAAGTTCGGTATCACTCCCACCCACTTTTTAAACAGCTGTCTAATAGCATTTATGCACAATGTTTCATAGAGGTGCAAAACGGGGTAGAGGGGTGGATTAAAGGTACTCCGCTTTTTACAACTATACGGTCAAACCTTTCTGCACCTTCAAAGAAAAACTGAAAATTCAGTTTTCTTACATACAATTTAAGATCTAGCAGGGCCCTTTCAACAATGGCCTTACATTTTGGTACAAAGTTCAGGCCTTTCTGAAACAAAATAGCCCATTCTGTAGTGACAGTACATCCACTTAGATTGTAAAGTTTAAAATCTTGGTGTTCACTGAAAATTTGACAATTATTATCTTCATTAATCTCACAAACATGGAGGGAAGGGAGAGAAGGGAAGACTCTAGTAATTTCAAAAGCATCAAAAACATTTGCAATGGAGAAATTTGTGGACTTTCACTTAAAACAATCCCTAAACAAATTTCAACATGTGTTGAAGGATTCTTGGGACTGTAAGGAAAATAAAACGGGCACTATATCCTGACCAACTGATTTTTGTAACAATAGATGTCAAAGATCTATTTACAGTAATCCCTCATGATGATGGAGTAAACTTGTACTATGATTTCTTATGTCAAAATACTAACTTCGAACATCCAAGAATTCTTATGTTTAGGCTATTAATAGAGATGATTCTAGACAACAACTTTATAACTTTTGACAACCAATTGTTTAAACAAAAGACAGGCGTAGTGATGGGGGCCGCATGTGCCCCCATCTTTGCTAATACAGTTCAAACCCAGTGGGAAATTACTGAAGTCTTCCCTTCTGAGCTATTTCAATTTTGTAAATTCTATGGTCGATATCTTGATTTTTTTGAGAAGGTAGTCAGGAACAATTGGATGAATGTTGTAATTTTTTGAATTCCAGTACTTCTTTCCTAAGATTTACTATGGAGACTAATGATGAAGGGGTTCACTTCCTAGATATCTCCATTCACAAGGATAGAGCACTTAAAGGCTTCACCTCTACCTTATATAGAAAACCTATATATTCCAACATCCTGTTACATTTTGAAAGTGGTCATCCAATACATCAAAAGAGATCACTACTTAAAGGCCAATGTGCACGTCTAGCACGTATAGAAAGGGATATTTTGAGAGATATATTGGCTAAAAGAGCCTACCCATATTCCTTTATAGACCCAATTTTGCAAGAGACAAAGTGGACATGTTTTTCCCTTGTTGGGAACACTTGACCAAGGTACGATATTGACAAATGTTTCAATGGTACCTGAACCCAACGTCCCAAAATCATACAATAATGCAATGGTATTATCCTTTAACCCACAGTTTTATGTTATCAAGGACATTATTACAAAAAAATGGTCAATATTCGGAATGGACAAGGAACACGTTAAGAAAATGGGAAATATACCTGTTATTGTATACAAAAAATATCTATGTTTGATGAATTTATTAGAAAGATGGAAGGAAAGTAACACAAAAGGTGGGATGAAGAAATGTGGGCATTGCCCACAATGTCAATACATCTTCGAAGGGGAGATAGTTATTTAAGGATTTGGTAGAATCATTCGAAAACACAAATTTAACTGCTATAGTAAGACTATAATATATGTAGCTATATGTCAATGTTGTGGGCATTTTTATATTGGCAAGACCATAAATGTTTTTAAAATATGTATTTACCAACATGTATATGATATACAAAAAGGTTATATGAACAATTCTCTAGCTAAGCATATTCATGAATATCCTGGCCATTCGCTCTGGTTCTCAGCTACAGAACAGGTTGACAATTCAAGGGGTGGGCCCATTGGGCTCAACGGAAAGCTACAGGTACTGTCCTGCCCTCCTGCCCGGTCGCATCTCCTTGCTTCTAGATATCCCCCTATGCTAACTGCTCACCGCGTGGCACCCAGGTTACCAACGCTGAACTGAAGGACTCCCTCCTAGTGCGAATGCACAGACCAGCTTCCATTTAATAACTGAAATTACAAGTGTAACTCCCAAAGTGATTTAGGATAGCCCCCTATGCTAACTGCTCACCGCGTGGGCACCCAGGTTACCAACGCTGAACTGAAGGACTCCCTCCTAGTGCGAATGCACAGACCAGCTTCCATTTAATAACTGAAATTACAAGTGTAACACCCAAAGTGATTTAGGGTAAAATATACATCCTAGCTTAATTTTGTTAGTCTGGAAGCGTTCCGTTGGCAGGAATCAGACAGTACCTTCACCAAAAATCAGGCTCTGATACTATATTGCTAAGATTTACGTCCAGCAAAAACAGCAAGCATTTACTTTAAATATTTGTCTGCTGAACCTACAGCCAGTTACCTTTAAGACCCAGCAAAACTCCTTGTGGTGTATTCCCCGCTCCGCTTCGCTCGGGCTCACTCCGCGCCCCACCCTGCCCCCTTATCCCACCCGCCCCCACTACCTCTACATTTATTAGGTCGCCCAGCCCATCCCACTTGCCATCTACCAATCACAACTGTCCCTCACTCTGACACTTCTCCCTCCCACTTTTCTGACTTTCTATACTACCAAGGTTACTCTCCTAGTCCTCCCACCCACCAACCTCTCTCCATCTCCACTCTGTCACTTCCCCCTCCCACATCCTGCCCTCCCATTCTACCAAGGAAATTCTCCTAGTCCTCACACCCACTAGCCTCTCACTTTACCATGGATAAAAACTCATATTCTATCATCCCCTTCATAGTACTACTCCTTATTCCTTATCTTTTAACCAGATATGAAACTCAAGCCTTCTCAGGAGTTCACCTCCCCAGGAGTCACACCTCCTCACATTCAAACCATCCCTCCAATCTTATCTCTCCCTCTCACTACCCTGCTAATAACCCAGGCTCCACGATAGTACATCCTACCCTCTGCCACCCTAAGGGAACCACAACTAAAGCAAATCTTAAATTACTAATTAAACTCCAAAAACTACTAGACCACCTGAAAAAATGTATCACAAAAGATGGCGACATCCACCCCAACCCAGGTCCTAACACTGTCCCAGGCTCTAACTCCTCGAAATCCGCCAGAAGCTCTGCTGGCTCCCTCCTTATGTTCCACCTCAATCTAGAAGCATTAATAACAAGGTTCACAACTTACATGCTATGCTAGCTACCCATTCCCCTGACATCATGTGTCTATCGGAAACATGGCTCAAACCAAGCACTAAGGATGAAGAAATTTTCCCACCCGGGTATAATATCCTTAGGGCTGATCGGACAACTAAAAAGGGTGGGAGAATAGCTATCATGTTCAAGAATTCATTGATTATCATAAGGAATCCACTCCAACCTCCTAAAGTCTCTAACCTAGAACTGGTTGCCCTAAAGCTATGCCTAAACAGCCAAAAAAGTATCAATCTTATAGTAATTTATATACCACCAGGCAAGAACTTAGAAAACCTAGAGCAAACTCTCAGCTGGTTTGCCACCAACTACCCTCAAGAAACCATAGTACTAGGGGACTTCAACATTGACTGGTCCCTCTGCTCCGAGCACACAAATCCGAACCCCATCAACCTACATGGTTTCTCCCAAAATATTCTCTCTCTCACTAGAATTGGAAATGCTCAGCAAAAAGAGAGCATCATTGACTGGATTCTTACCAACAAGGGTACAAATAACTATACCACAGGGACCCTTCCCAATGACCTTAGTGACCACCTTATAACCTTTATCATAAAACATAAATGCCCACCTACTAACCCCCCCCCCAACCAGACTAGTTAGAAATAATAAGAAATTTGTCCCAGACCAATTTCTTGCAGAACTCAAATCTTGTAATTGGTCCATCCTAAAAACTTTATCCCTAGATGAGAGTGTGTCATACTTTAATGACACGTTCCTCAAGATACTTGACTCCCACGCCCCAAAACGACTAATCAGAACTAAGGAACGAATCGCACCTTGGCTAACAAGAGATACTAAAACCAAAATTAAACTCCGTGACCAGGCCTGGAACAAATGGAGAGCTACTAAAACTCCCCTAGATCGCACCAAGTTTCAACAGCTTAGAAACTCAACAAAAGCAGCCATTACTACAGATAAAAAACAATATTTCTGTCACCTTCAGGATAAACATCAGCATAACCCTAAGAAATTTTGGGCTGGATTTAATAACCTCCTTCATCCAGGCAAATCTACCACCCCCACCCCTGAGAAACTCATCGGGAAAGATCCAGAAGAAATAGCCAACACCTTTAACTCTTTTTTTACCGAGACCATTCAGTCCCTAGCCAGTCAGCTCACCTCTACTCCCTCATCCGTAACTTTAACTAAAGACCCTGCTCACCCCTCCTTTAACTTACAACCAACATCTACCTCCTATATTCGTACTCTTTTGAAAAAACTCAAACCAACCACCCTAGTGGCTGACCAACTCCCAGCCGAATACTTACAAATAGCGTCTGATGCCATAGCCTATCCCATATCAATCTTGATTAACAGAACCATAACTGAAGCTACCATTCCCTCAATTTGGAAAATCTCTTATATCATCCCTCTCCACAAAGGAGGGACCTCCACGGATACATCCAACTACAGACCCATAGCAATACTGTCTCCACTAGCCAAAATTATAGAACGGTGCGTTCACAAACAACTCATAAACCACCTTACCCTTAATAGTCTCTTGTCTAACACCCAGCATGGTTTTCGCCCCCATCATAGCACAACCACTGCTCTTCTCTCCTTTGTTGACTCAGTAAATAATAACCGCAATAATAAATTAATATCCTCCGCTCTCTTTCTTGACCTATCGAAAGCCTTCGACATGGTCAATCACCAGCAGCTGCTCCATACCCTGGAAACCCTACATCTTAGCAACTTAACCATAAGTTGGTTTAATGCTTACCTCTCTGGTAGAAAACAAGCTGTTCAGTGGCAAAACAGGCTATCTGACCTACTCCCCAATAATATTGGTGTTCCCCAGGGCTCTATACTCGGTCCCCTTCTCTTCTCTGTCTTTATAAATGATCTTCACTCAGTCATACTCAAAGCCACCTGCATTCAATATGCAGATGACTCCACCCTGATCTGCTCGGACGTCTCTCTCGCCAAACTCCAAGCTACAACCCAGAACTGTTTTACTATAGTCGAAAAATGGTTCTCAGAATTAAAACTCATACTTAATCCTACTAAAACCAAGTTACTTCTATTTTTCCCCACTGTAACTACCTCCCAAGGAAAAGAACCTCCAAATGCCAACAACCCAACCTTCCATGTGACTTCCACCAATGGCACCATTATAGAGCCTGTCTCCCACACCAAACTACTAGGTGTGACCATTGACCACAAGCTTAAATTTGATACGCATGTCAGCCTGACCATTAAGTCTGTAAACAAGAAACTCGGGTCCATGTATAGAATAAAGAACTTCTTAACCCCACACTCCAAACTAACTATCGCTCACACCCATCTCCTCTCCACCCTCCTATATGCCTCCCCGATACTATCATTCCTCAACAAGAGAGAGCTCAATAAACTCTCTACAGCCTATAACCATACAGCCAGATTTATAACGGGAATGCCCTATCGAACCCACCACTGCCTAAACCTAAAGACACTTGAATGGTTAGAATTGCCCAATATTCTCAAACTCAACCAACTCGCTGAGGCATTTAAAATAATTAACCAACCAGACAAAACCCCCTCACTGAGCAAAATACTTACCCCCTACTCCAACCTAACCTGCCTCAGATCATCTAAAAGTCTCCAGGTACAGACCATTAAATCTAATAACTCGGGAGGTGATGCTCTCTATGCCAATTCCATTGGAAAACTCTGGAATTCCCTCCCAAACAACCTAAAACTCATGACCTCTCAATCAATTCAAAAATCACCTCAAAGAATTCCTTAAGTCCCACTGGCTATGCCCCTGTACTAAACCAGACTAACACCAAATGTCCAGGACCACCTAAACCTCATCCCATCCCAGAGTTATCTTTTTTCCCTTAAGGCTGCACAATGTAACCATGTTAGACTATCTACATAAGCTTTGTACCTGTTACTCAACAGTATGTAAAGCCAACTGTTTTTATGTCTGTATGTTAATAATATTTACTTCTGCTTGTATATGATATGTACCTTCTTTTCTTCTGGAGCTTTTCTCCCCGGGCCTCTACTGAAAAAGGACATGTATCCAGCTAGACTAGCCCGGTCAACAAATGTAAAATAAAATAAAATAAATATAAATAAAATAATTGACCTATTCCTGGAATGTAGGGAATTATTGTGGCAGTTGAGGGTTAATGCCACCCAAACCCCTGGTCTCAATGAAATGGTATCCATTTCTAGTTTTCTCAAATTAAAAGCAGACTTTCACATATACCATGCTTCAACTAGACAACTTTATGGGAAAGTATTAAGTGGGGTTATTTATGCAACTAGAATTAATGTGTGAATTTACGGAAGGATCTTGGATGTGTCCCGGCGTAATGTATTTATCCATTTACTTATTCATTCATTTCTTGAATTTTACAGAAGTTGTTTAGAGAACGGATAGATAATTCACAACCTAATAATCATACATGAGAATTTACTTACAACAAACACCTATTCATCATGTTATATGTTTTTAATAAGTTTTATTTAGGTATGGATTTATATTAATTTGGTCATGTGACTAACTTTTCTATATAAAAGGAAGTTGTCATGAGTATAATTTTATTCTGAGGAAGTCAAGGGTGTACTGCCAATGAAAGCGCCAAATCAATAAACAGTCTGAAGTCTTCTCAACCGAGTGCCTTTTGTGTTTTATCATAGCTCAAAAAAATCATCTCACCAGTCAATCCAATCTGCTCATCCAGCACCCCTGACAGAGTGGTCTGTAGGGAATCTTTAAAATTCTGGCAACACATAACTGGAAACATATTTTTTCAGACTGTAATCTCTTTCTTCCCCATCACATCTCCAACATTTGCTAACCACCTGAGGAAAAATGATTTGCCGTCTACTCTGGGTAAAAAAAGATACCTATGTAAACACTTCCAGGCAAAGATCCTAAATCTTCTAGACTTTGTTGCATATTTGGGAGATATACATATATCCCCATTGTCTCTTTATGAAGTGCTTATCCAATCTCCCTTCCCAATCCTTTCTAACCTCCTCTGATTGATTCTCATAGTTCACACACACAATTTTTCATGTTCTACTAATTATTTCTTTTTTAAAGGCAACTTCAGTTATAGATTCTATTAAAACCCCTACCAGTGCTGGTCTTTCGTTTAGGACCCCATTATTTACTTCTCTCTGTCTATACAATCTGATATCAGTCCTTGATAGGGAAAGTCAATCTATAACCTGCAATCCAAATAAATTTGTGCCATCTTCCCATGCTATTACCTTTTCCTTTCTAGTTATTTGCTCACAATAACTTGGATCCTTTGCCAGTTTTCTCCAATAAATTCCAGCCCCCCTCTTGCCTATTGTCTGCATCCCTAACTACAGTCATCCTTTTATCCATTCTCGTGCTGGTTTAGTTCTTAAAATACTCCATGTTACTTTATGAATATAATATTCTGTATGATTACTGTTGTTCTTAAGAGTCTGCATACAAAATCACAGTCTCTCGTTTCTTGAGTTCCCCCTGTAGCAACATCATACCATTATACTTTGAATTACAGTTTTCTGCTTGTGCTATGTATAATACTCTTAACTGTGTTGCTCTAAAATACCCCATCAAATTGGGAAATTCTAGTCAGGTACGTTCTTTTGGAAGAATCAGCTTATTCCACTTGACCCTTGCTGTCTTCCCCTTCCAGATAAAATCCTTCAGCTCTTTTTAAACTGCTATCCACAACTTCACTTCTGGTTGATAAAAATAAATATGCCTGAGCTGTGTACAAGACTAAAGGGACTAAAAACATTTTAACTGCTTGTATCTTACTATCCATATCTATATAACAAAGCTTGCAGTTTCTCAATTTTTGTATCATCTTATGTTTAGTCTCTTCCTGCATATCCTTTGCTGCCACAAAGGAGTCATTTCTAATCCATACTCCTAAATACTTAATTTTATCATGTCCCAATAAATATGGATATTGTTGGACCAATTCAATTGTGGGTACATAATTTACCACTACTGCCTTTATTTTAGCTTCATTACTTTTGCATCCTAAGAAGATCTGAAATGGTCTTAAAATGTTCCACAACACTGTAATATCCCTTTCTGGTTTTGTTAGGATAGGAGGAGATGAAATAAAAATGGTTAGGCATAAACAATCTACAGGAAAGTCCACAGGAACAGATGTTATTCCTTTGGAAGTCTGGAAGCTAGGATGGAAAAAAAACTGAAATATCTGGAAGTTTTGTTTAACAGCATTTTAAGAGGAGGAGAAGTACCAGCGTCCTGGAAGAAAGTGGTGGTGGCTGTAATACCTAAAGAGGGTAAAGCTCGATCAGATCCAGCTTCATACTAAACAATAATTATAAAGCATTCATGTCTATAATGGTTAAAAGAATGGCAAAAGCGATACTAAAATTGACAAGATATGGATCAGTGTGGTTTTGTGGAGGGGAGGCAAACATCTGACAACATTAACAGAGGTAAGCAGAATTTAAGAAAATACTACCGTTGCTGGTGGGTTTTATTTATTTATTTTTATTTATTTATTTATTTTATTTTACATTTGTTGACCGGGCTAGTCTAGCTGGATATATTTCCATTTTCAGTAAAGGTCCGGGGAGAAAAGCTCCAACATTAATAGTTGGATCATTACTTGAAATACAGCAACAAGGATGGTAAACATAGTTGAAACATCGTAAATGAAAGTAGTTCAAATAAGTATACAAAAATCAGTAATAATAATAATAATAAAAAAGTAATCAAAAAAGATATTTACACTAGTTTTGAAATCATTAAGAATGGTGAGATGAATTCTATTACACAATAAAAGTGACAGTGTTATTATGTACTAGGTTGTACTAACAATAAGCAGGATGAATCGACTAAGTTGCTTCATTGTGGTCAGCAGTTCAGTTCTTCATCATATAAATTAAAGAAATATGTGTGAAAAATTTGTAGGGTGTAGAAGTAACATTAGTAGAGGGAAAGGTTAGTCAGGTTTACAACATGGACATAACCAGTGAGTTTTAAAGTATGTTTTTAGTCTTTGTTTAAAGAGAGGCAAAGAAGAAAGTGTTGTTAGTTCATTTGGAAGGAGGTTCCAGTCTTTTCCCACTGTGTTAGAAAACAGGGAATCTCCAGCCAAGTTATTAGTTTTGGTTATACTAGCTAGAAGCTTGTTAGAGGAGCACAGTGAGTTTAGGTTTTTATAAGGGATTATGAGATTGGATAGTACAGGAGTGTTATTAGGTTGATAAAACATCTTGTGGGTCATGGTTAGTTGGGAGATTTTCAAAAGGTTTTGAAGTTCAAGCCAACCAAGCTGCTTTAGATTTAGACAGTGGTGAGCAAATCTGGCGATGCTGTTATAGGCATGCTGTAGTTTGACAAGGTTATTCTTTTTGAGGTTGGTGTATATGGGAGAGGCATAAAGAAGAGTGGAAATTAAATGGGAATGAGCAATTTTGGTTTCAGCTGTTGGAGTTAAAGTTTTGATTCGATATAAGGAGCCAATTTTCCTGTTGACATTTTTAATGGTGTTATTTATGTGACTATCAAATGTAAGGTTGTTATCAATAGTAATTCCTAACAGTTTAGTTGTAGAGTCAGGGTGTATGATTGTGCTTTTGTTGGAAATGACAGAGAAATCAATTGGGGTAGACTTATTAGAGGGTGTAAAGAGAAGGAGCTTGTTTTTTTCGCATTAAGGAGGAGACAACGTTTTGTGAACCATGTTTCTACCGTGTTAAATACATTCTGAGTCAGGGAATGTAGTGCAGATGGTGAGGTTGCTGAGCAAATTAATGTTGAATCATCTGCATATTGAATGCAGGTGGCCTGTGGGATTTCTACATGCAGGTCATTAATAAAAAGAGAAAAAAGAAGTGGGCCTAGAATGGAGCCCTGAGGGACTCCCAGTGTAACAGGTAGAAGGATGATATATTATTTGCCCAGCGAACTGCTTGTTGTCTATTGGTTAGGTAGGACCTGAACCATTTAATAGATAAAGAGTCAAGAGAGAAGGATTCAAGAATGTTGATCAGAAGTGCATGGTTAACCATGTCGAAAGCTTTGGAGACGTCAATAAAGAGTGCAGATGAGAGGTTGTTGTTATTACGATTTCTATTTATAACATCTGTAAAGGATAACAGAGCGGTTGTGGTACTATGAGATGGCCTAAAACCATGCTGACATTTAGCTATTATGTTATTTTGTGTTAAATGGTTTAAAAGTTGATGATGAACACATTTTTCCATGATTTTTGCTAAGGGTGATAAGAGTGCTATTGGTCGATAGTTTGAGTAGTCATTTGAGTTGCCACTTTTGTGAAGGGGAATGATATGGGAGATTTTCCAGATGTTTGGAATGTAACCTTCCTTAATGGTTCTGTTTATGAGGATGGATATAGGATAAGAAATTGATGCAAAGAAAGCATTTGACAGAGTAGAATGGGACTTCATGAGCAGTTGCTTTCCCTGATAAAATCATAGGGTTGATCAGGAGTATACATGAGGGATCAGAAGCAAAAATTCAAGTGGGTGGGGTCCTGTCTGATAATATCTGCTTGGGTAGAGGAACCAGGCAGGGAGTCATCTTTCTATTTTGTTGTTTGCATTATATTTAGAGCTATTGGCAAAGAAAATAAAGGACCCAGAAATTCAAGGATATAATTGGTCTGGTAGACAAGAAAAGCTGGCTCTGTTTGCAGGTGATATTTTATACAGGGCCCAAACATTCTTGATCTAGTACTCACCAACATGGGAGATTGGTGTACCACCACAAGTGTGTGTTCCTCCCTGGTGAAGTCTAATCATAAACCAGTCTCGTTCAAAGTAATGACTACATCAGACACCCTCTCAAGAGAAAGTAGGCTAAAAACTTCTCCAAAACCAACTACAGTCTCTTAAGAAATGGCATTAACAGCTTTAAACCTCCTGCGCCCAATGACAGCAACGACACCTATTCTTGGACATACAGCAATGCTCTGTATAAACATCTATATAATTGTAGTGACTCGGCTGTACCTGATAGGACTAAAGCAAGATCCTCTAGAAAAAAACAAGCTTGCCTGATTTGCATCTGCCATAAACATGCTACACAACAAAAGGAAGAAACTACTGTCTAAGAACATGAAGGAATAGTCTCAGAATTGGAAGCACTCCACTCTCAGTTTGAACAAGAAAATAAGAGATCTTGTAAAATCCTCTAAAGCTAAATAAGAATGTAAATTAGCATCCCTGGCTAAGGATAACCATAAGGCATTCTTTAGCTACATCTGAAACTTTAAAGGAAAAGCCCAGATTTGCTCTGAACTTGTGGTGAATGGTACCACATACACTGAAGCTGTAGTAATAGCCAACCCACTAGTGGACAGGATCAGTGAAAACCTCTGCCCCATGTTCACACCACATACACCCCTGAACATTCCTACCACCTGTTCTCAACCTAGTATCTCTAAACAGCAGCTCTTTACCACAATCTCTAAGACCAAAACCAGCCTCTATGGAACATCCCACGCTGGGTTCTGTATGGTTTAAAACAGGAGTTAGCAATGCCATCGAGTACTCCCTTTAATCACAGCCTAAGCACTGATTTTGTCCCCGCAGAATGGAAAATAGCCACCATCATCCCCTTGCCCAAAGGGGGTGCCATCCACTGACCCTGGGAATTACAGACCCGTAAGTCTGACCAGTCCTATCTGCAAGGTTATGGACAGAATCATCATGGACCTTATCAACAAAGATATAGGAAGCCTTCAAACACTTGACCTGACCCAATCTGGTTTTGTCAAGGGCAGATCGTGGACTTCTTCAAGAATATCATCAGAGCCCTGGACTAGGGCAAATCTGTGATAAAAGCCTATCTAGACTTAGACAAGGCCTTTGACACAATCCCCAACTCAGGCATCATTGAAAAACTCACCCAGCTAGGGACCAACCCATATATTGTAAGATGGTTTGCAAACTGGTCACCAACAGAGAACACACAGTCAAAATAGGGGATTCCACCTCCACCAGCAGACCTTATCAGTGGTGCTTACAGGGATTGGTGCCTCTGTTGTTTGGAATCTACTTCTCAGAAGTACAGGCAAAAACAAAAGGTCTGTGGCTGACAGTTTCCTGAGGACTGCAAATCGGGTGCCCCTAAATGATGTCAACAAAAGTACAGTTTTGTACCTACCATAAATGTAGATGTTCGAGTGCTAATACAGCTGCAGTCATAACAGATGGGCTCTCCTGCCGTCAGGCGGGACCTCGGTCGGCCGAATTCCAAAGTCTAGGTCCGGCGTCAGTTGTCGTCTCTTTTTCCCTGACGTCAGTGCGACAGGGGTAGAAAAGAACCAGCCGACGCCATTTTCTTCAGTTTTCCTTGCCCTAGATGTCAGGTGCCCCCAGAAGGAAGGCAGAACATAAATTTATGTAGTAAAGCAAATGCAATATAATCAAAAAACAGTAGTTGCAAGCAAATACACCATAAAAGAATACTCCAATGAGGTTGTATGAGGAGGTTCTAGCCATAAGGCCTGTCCCAAGAGGGGAAGGAAGGAGGGAAACCTGGACTGCAGCTGTATTAGCACTCGAACATCTACATTTATGGTAGGTACAAAACTGTACTATGTTCATCGTGCATACAGCTGCAGTCATAACAGATGGGTAGAATCCCAAAGCTAATAAAGGGGTGGTAGGCACTAAGTGGAACTAGGTGGAGCCAGGATGCCCTGCAAGACTGCAGTGGCAAATCCCGCTCTGGTTTTGGAGTATAAAGGTAGGTGATACTGCTTGGAGAAAGTATGTACAGAACTCCAAGTGGCTGCTTCCAAAATATCTTTGGTAGGAACCCCCCTGAGGAAAGCTGCAGAGGTAGCTGTGGCCCTTGTGGAGTGAGATCTGATGCCTGTAGGTACAGTTTTACCATGAAAGGAGTAACAAAAGCATATGCAGTGGGCTATCCATTTTGAGATTGTCTGCTTGGAAATAGGCTTCCCTTGAGCACCTGTAGCATAGGACACAAAGTTGCTCTGATTTTCTGAAAGGCTTTGTCCTATTCAAATAGTAATGGAGCTGTCTGTGAATGTCCAAGGAATGTAGTAGCTTCTCCCCTTTGTTTTGTGGATTAGGGTAAAACGTAGGTAGGTGGATAGCCTGATTCAAGACTACCCTGGATACATCCTTTGGCATAAAAGAAGGATTGGTTCATAAGCAAACCCTGTCCTGATGGAAAATGATGAAAGGCTGCACAGCCATGAGGGCTTGTAGTACCGAAACCCTGCGTGCTGAGGTGATAGCTAGAAGGAAGGCTGTTTTCCATGACAAATATTGCAGATCTGTTGAAGCAGCTGGCTCAAAAGGAGGCAAGGTTAGTTTTTCTAGAATGAAATTGAGGTCCCAAGCCGGTACTGGTTGCTTCCTTGGGGGTTTATATTCTTAGCCCCTCTGAGGAACTGTCTTAAGAGAGGGTGAGAGAATAAAGGAGGATCAGTGTTGTACTCTGCAGAAATGGCTGAGGCATGGATTTTTATGGAGGAGAATGAAAGTCCACTACTTAGCAGCTCGGCTAGGTACTGTAGTATTTGAGGTAAATTCAGTATTCCAGGATTCTGATCCTTTTTCTGATTCCAGGCACAAAACCGTTTCCATTTCGCAGAGTAGGTTTTTCTAGTGGAAGGCCTTCTGGCCTCCAAAATGACATCCTGCACCTCCTTGGAGAGTAGGGTCTGCTGTGAATTTAAGAAATCCTCCATGCGGCTAGATTGAGTGTTTTCAGCTGACTGTGAAGAGTTTTGAAGTTGTGTTGAGTCAGTAGGAGGGGCATTAGAGGCAGGATCCATGGTGGGGAATGCGTCAGGCTCCTCAGGAGTGGGTACCAGTGTTGTCTTGGCCAGTCTGGAGCAATGAGAATCATCTTTGGTCTGTCTGCTCTGGCTTTTAATAGAACTTTGGCCAGCAGTGGAAGAGGAGGAAAGGCATAAACCGTCATTGTTGTCCAACTGAAAGAGTGTGCGTCCACTTTCCAGGCCTGTGGATGAAAGATCCTTGAGCAGAACTTTGTCAATTGGTAATTTCTGTGGGTGGCAGAGAGATCTATGTCTGGCCTTCCCCATGCTTGAATTATCATTGTAAAAACTTGAGGATGCAACTTCCATTCGTGTGGATCTGTCATATCTCTGCTCAGGTTGTCTGCCAGTGTGTTTTCCTTCCCTGGCAGGAATTGTGCTTGAAGTTGGATTTGCAATTCCAGAGCCATGTTCCAAAGGGACATGGCTAGTCTGCACAGGGGGTATGAGTGGGTTCCTCCTTGTTTGTTTATGTACCACATCACTGTGGTGGTGTCTGTTCTTATCAATAGCTGTCCTGGATGCAGTAGGTCTTTGAAAGCCATAATAGCATTTATTACTGCTAGCATTTTCTTTTGCTTGATGTGTAGGTGCTTCTCTTTTTGTGACCATTTGCCCTGAATGCACCGATCTGTCATGTGCGCCCCCCAGGCGTAGTCCGAGGCGTCTGTTGTGATGACTTGATTTGCTTGAGGCTTGCAGAATGGGAGACCTATGTTTCTTTGGCATGCTTGAGCCCACCACAGAAATTCCTTTTGAAGACATGGAATCAGTGGTATGATTGTTTCCAAACTGTGGCTGTGTTGAGACCATAAGTTTTTTAGGTACCATTGAAGTTTCCTCATATGCAGCTTTGCACATGGGATTAGTAGGATGCAAGATGCCATGAATCCCAGAGCCTGCAGGATTTTCCTTGCAGTCAGCCTGGTGAAGATTGCCAGTTTTCTGAAGTATTGAGTTAATTGCCCTTGTTTCTCTGGCGTGAGGTAGGCCATCTGGGTGTTTGTATCCAAGCTGGCATCCAGGAAAATTATTGTTTGAGAGGGTATTAGTCTTGACTTCTTTTTGTTGACGGTGTATTCCAGAGATTTCAACAACATTACAAACGCCAGGTGTTTCAAAAGAGTGTGTTTGCTGTCCGCTTGGATCAGGCAGTCATCCAGATATGGGTATATTTGTATCCCTTGAAGTCTGCAGAAGGCAATTACTGATGCCAGGCATTTCGTGAACACTCTGGGCACAGTAGATAAGCCAAAGGGCAATGCAGAGAATTGATAATGGGATGAACCTGCAAGAAATCTGAGTTATCTTCTGCAATCCTGTCTAATTGGGACATGCAGGTATGCCTCCTTGAGGTCCAATGTCACCAGCCAAGACTCCTTGCCCAGCATGGGAAGAAGCTGCTGTAATGTGAGCATCTTGAACTTTGGTACCAGTAAAAATGTGTTTAGGATGGATAGGTCCAAAGTCTCCAATTTTTGTCCTTCCTTGGTACCAAGAATAGTCTGGAATAAAAACCTTGACCCAATAGCTTTCATGTCCATGAGATCTGAAATTTGTTTTTTGTGCCTCTGCCCTTAGATTGTGTGGCAGGTTTGGCATGCCTCTCATTTTTGGAAGGGTGTGAAAGTGGAATCTGTAGCCTCTGTCTATAATGTCCAGGATCCATTTGTCTTTTGTGACAATATGCCAATTTTTCGAAAATAATGCCAGTTTTCCGCCTAAAGGTGCTGCCATTTGAGCCTTGCTTGGCATGCAAAGGGGAAAGTCATTGGGTCTGTTTTCTGAATGGCCGTGAACTATCCTCACCCCCTCTTGGTGTAGGTGTTTGCCATTGTCTGCCTCTAAATGATCCTTGAGATTGCCCTCTACCTCTCGGGCGCCTGTGTCTACCTCTTTGAGGTCTCTCCGTGGCTGGAAAAGACCAATTTTTTAAGGCCAATTTCTACTGAAACGTGGCGGTTGCACCTGTAGGAAATCTTTCACTGTTTGCATTGATTTTGCCTTTTCCTCCATTTTCTTTAATACCTCCTCAGCTTTAACACCAAACAATACATCCTTTTGAAAAGGTGTATCTAGTAATTTAGCTTTGACATGATCTGGTAAGGGTTGCTCTTTGAGCCAAGCATGTCTACGTATGACTGATCCTGTAACAGCAGCTCTACAAGAGGCCTCTAAAGCATCAAAACCACATTGCAAGGTATGCTTACCCACTTGCTCTGTACTATGCAACAAATCCTGCAACTCCAAGTCTGGTTGTTCAGGTTGTGACATTTTGCTTTTTAACTGAGATAGCAAAAACTGTTGATACTTTAACATATGGAACTGACAGTTTAATGCCCTCATGGTTAAAGTGGCCGAGGTGTATACCTTTTCCCCCACCTTTCTAAAGCTCTGGAATCTCTCTCGGAAGGTAATGGATTTTTGGCAGTGGAGGCCTTAATTCCCTTGGGACCCTGTGAAATAGTTTCTAGGTCAGCCGCATGGCTTTTGTATAGGAATTGGTGTGAGTCAGGAACCCGGTAATACCTGTCAGGCTTGACAGGAGCTGGAGGTAAAGAATCTGGGTTCAGGCTGGCCTCTGAATACACATCTAGAATGTCCAAGACAGGAGGTATAGCCAGAGGCCTGTGCTGAGGGAGCAAGAGGAAATCCCTGAGCCTTTTCTTGGAGTCTGAGTACTCTTGGCCTTCCCAGTGGAAGTGTTCCCTTAAGGTATGCAAGGTTTCCCCAAAAGAGTAATCCTCAGGAGGGGAGACAGAGGGAATGGACTCCTCTGCATCAGAATCTTCGAAAGGGGAGTAAGAATGTTCCTGGTCCTCAGAATGCTCTGAAGTAATGGAGGCCTGGTCCGAGGAAAAGTATTCTTCCTCCACTCTGGGCCTTTTGTCCAGGGGGGGGGGGGTTGAGAACCCCTGATAAGAGTAATCAAATCCACAGCCATTTTGAGCATCTGCTTTTTAGGCATGGGACCCTGAGAAGGGCCCTGTGGAACTTGTCTTTTAGAATGCATGGCTGCCTTAGATTTCATGTAAGCCTTAATGGAAAAAGAAGAAGAAGGCCGAAAGACACCTTGAAAGGTGGAAGGCCTGTCTGAACTCTGAGTTTCCCCGCCAAGGGTGACTTCGGTATCTGTAGTCGGGGTGTGGGCCGAAGAGCCTGCGACCTCGGGCACAGAACACACCGTTAATGAAGTGTCATCGGTAGTCAGGGGCTGCGTAGGCGCCTCGCTGAGAACTGGAGCACCTGTAGTCGGCTTTAGCGTGGAGTCGGTAGAAGTCGCGGACCTCGTATGTCGGTCCTTATCTTTATGTCGTTTACTCAAAATTGGAGACTGAGTATCCGACGACATGTTGTAATTAAACTTTTTGCCAAAATAGTGTTGGGCGAACTCCGCCCGACGCTTAGTGCGTCTGTTGAATGTAGCACAAAAACGACAGGCCGAGACGTCGTGGTCTGGGCCTAAGCAAGCTATACAGAGGGAATGGAAATCCTTATGCGGTATTTGCTTCCCACATGAAATGCAATTATTAACTTTGTCTGACATCGGTCTGAGGCAAGAAAAGTTTCCCCAACGGGGTACTTAGCTTTATAGAAGTCTTCGGTTGAGAAATATTCGTAATCTCAGGAGCAGGCCGACCGGCACTTGCGAACTGCTGCTGCTTCGGGCACCACGCGGCAAGAAAGACTGAAGAAAATGGCGTCGGCTGGTTCTTTTATACCCCTGTCGCACTGACGTCAGGGAAGAAGCGACGACAACCGACGCTGGACCTAGACTTTGGAATTCGGCCGACCGAGGACCCGCCTGACGGCAGGAGAACCCATCTGTTATGACTGCAGCTGTATGCACGATGAACATCTACAAGAAGGGCTTACTCAAACCAATGACTGGTGCCAAAGTCATGGACGTAAACTCAGTGGAAAAAAATGCATCATCATCCCCTTCGGTAAGGGTGATGTCCCTGCAGATTACCATATGAATAGCAGCACCCTAAGCTCTAAATCAGTAGTAACAGCAACCTTGCCTTTGATCACCATGTCTCCACAGTGATTAGGAACACTCTACATTGCTCACCTCATATACAAGGGCATAGCTTCCAGAACAAAAGAGGTTACAACCCCACTGTACTCTTCCTTCATCAGGCCAATAATAGAGTATAACGCTCCCTTTGGTATGTACCTTACCAGGCACCTGCAGCAACTAGAGAGACCTCAAAGGTTTCTCATGAAGAAAATCCAGGGTTTCTAGCACAAGTCAAACAGACAGACTGAAATCACTGTCATTATACTCTATCTCATATAGACTACTCAGAGGCAACCTGTCCCTTGCATACAGAGAAACCTCTAATCCTGCCTTAATGGCTATGCTGCACACTTTTAAGTCAAATGGTACCGGATTCACTCACTCTAGGAACCTTAGCCTGTGACATCAACAGGACTTGCTGGAGAGAGTTATGTCTCACAGAGGTTACGTCTCCTCTAGAACAAACTTCCAATACAAGTTAAACAGAGCCCCTCATTGAACCTATTTAAGCGTAACTTGGACAATTGGATGGGAAACTGCAAATTCACCCCCAGGGTTTCACCCGTGCACCTCTTGGATAGGGAGAGTCGGTGCTGCTTTAGATTGGCTTGTAATCATTGACCATCAGTAGAACCTGACTAGCCTGGGGCTGTAAGCCTAGTAACCTCCTATGAAACTATGAATTATTTAGAGGGACTGACAGGCAAAATACTGCAGAAGAGAGGGAACCTCCTATAAAAGACGAGCAACTGCAGTGGGTTCCAAGACAGTACTTGTATAATAACCTTGAGTTTAGAGAGGTTGCTGTTAAGCAACTATTTCTGATAACTCCAGAGCACAAAAGCTTTCAGTACAACAATGTCACCACAGTGAGTGTATCCCTCACTAGTAAGATCAGACCATAAACTAATCTCACTGGATATTCACATCCCGACTCCACCCCCTGCCCAGAAAACCACAATGAAAGACTTCTCTAAAGCAAATTTCACACTCCTCAAAACCAAGGTGGAGTCCTTCAAAGCCCCCAGGCCTGTGGAAAATATGGCCCAGACCACAGAATCCTTTATAAACGCATTCTGTAAACACCTTCAGGAATGCATGGATCATGCAATCCCAAATAAAACCAAGACCCAATCCTCCAAAGGCAGACGTCCTGTCTGGTGGACCCCAGCCATAAACAAACTATACAACAGAAGTAGGAAGCTACTACATGACAGAGCAAAATCCCAAAAAGGGAAGGCATCTCTGATCAGTATTAGCAAAAAACTACGGGCACTCATAAAATCGTCTAAGGCCAGCTTTGAGAGAAAAATTGCACAGGACACTAAGGATAATCACAAGGCTTTCTTTAATTATGTTAGGAACCTGGGTGGCAATTCCCAGATATGCTCAGAATTAGTCCAAAATAACAAAAAATACACCGAACCCACAGACATTGCCAACAACCTAGCTGACAGGTTCAGCGCAAACTTCTCCCCCCCTCCCCACCAAAAGGGCAAATATCTATCCCAGCAGAGTGCTGCCCCCCTAACATCTCAGATGCTCAGGTAAGAGCCGCCCTCTCCAAAGCAAAAAACACAGCATCAATGGGACCAGACGGTGTCCTGGGCTGCATCCTACATACTCCAAGAAGAGCTAAACCCAAACATAAAACTAATACTACTGTTCAATCTCAGCCTTACTACAGGATATGTACCCAAAGAGTGGCATACAGCAACAGTGGTCCCTCTCCACAAAGGTGGTGCCTCAACGGATCCTGGAAACTATCGCCCCATAAGCCTGACTAGCTTGGTCTGGAAAGCTATGGAAAGGATCATCATGGACCTCATAAATAAAGATATTGGGGACCTACAGACACTGGATCCTACCCAGTTCGGCTTTGTTAAGGGCAGATCCTGCCTCTTAAACCTGGTTGATTTCTTTGAAACAGTCACCAAGGCCATTGACGAGGGGAAGGTGGTCCACACAGCCTACCTGGACCTCGCAAAAGCCTTCGATACAATACCCCACTCGGGCATTATAGATAAGCTCACCAGCTTAAATATAAACCCCTATGTCACTAGATGGGTTGCAAACTGGCTCAAGGACAGAACCCACATGGTTAGAATTGCTGGAGCCATGTCAGACTCCAAACCAGTTACAAGTGGTGTCCCACAAGGCTCAGTCCTGGGACCTCTCTTGTTCGGTATATATTTCTCAGAGGTACAGGCCAACATGGAAGGACTGCGGCTGACCAAGTTTGCAGTTGCTTGCAAACTGGGCACCATAATAGACTCTCCAGCCGACACAAGCATCCTCCAAAAGGGCCTCATGAGCCATGGCCTCAAGCTAAACGCCAAAAAGTGTAGTCATCCCCTTTGGCAAAAACAAAGTGTCCTCAAATTACCACATAGGTGGTAATCCATTAAGTACAGAAGAAGTCATTAGGGACCTGGGGACCCAAGTTGAAAGCAATCTCTCATTTGACAACCACGTGGCCAAAGTGGTTAGAAAAACATTTTATATAGCCCACCTAATCATGAAGGGATTCACATCTAGATCAGGGGAGGTCATCGTGCCTCTTTACTCATCCCTCATCAGGCCCATAATTGAGTACAATGCCCCTTTTGGGATGTACCTTACCAGACACCTGTAGCAACTGGAAAGACCCCAAAAGTACCTCACCAAGAGAATCAAAGGGCTCAAATAGATGCCATATGCTACCCGGTTAAAGAAACTCCAGCTCTACTCAGTGGCATACTGCCTGCTCAAAGGCGATCTGTGCCCGATTTATAAAGCCATGATCAACCCGGAATTAATGGACATGCTGCACCTCAGAAAATCCAAATCCCATCGAGCTACGCACTCGAGAGACTTGAACCTCAGCACTGAAATAAATAGGACATGCTGGAGGGACAGATTCATAACCCAGAGGCTCCCTTCACTCTGGAATAAAATCCCAGTCCAGGTTAGGCAGAGTCCCTCACTGACTCTCTTCAAGAGGAATCTTGATGAGTGGATGGGAGATTGTAGGTTTACCCCGGGTATCACTTCTGTGTCACTGTTAGACAGAGGCACAGTATACTAACCTCGAAAAGGCATAGCAAAATTAATTTAAAATGGGTGGCGAAAGCCAAACACACTCTGGCTAGGCTTATAAATGCCCTAGGGCAGATAGCCTAGTATGAACCTATAATTTAGGTAATAAAAGGTAGAAGGGCTTGTCAGAAAGCTTAGGGAACATATGACAAGAAACAACCAGAGATCCTACAGACATATTACGGATATCTCAGAAATTTTATGATGATTTGTATACAGCAGATGAATGCAGAAACCAAGAAAAAGCACAAATAAAAATACCCATTGAAGGCTTATTTATGCAAAGGTTAGCAGAAGATGAGGCTAAACAACTAATAGCCGGGACAGGAAAAGATCAAATAAAATTCGATGTTAACATCTCCAGGAACAGACAGTATTCCTGTGGTAATTTAGAAGTTATGAGGAAAGAAAGTGATAAATATCTGGAAGGTTTTGTTTAACATTATTTAAAAGGTGGTGAAACACCAGCATCTTGGAAGAAAGCTGTGGTGGCTGTATTACTCAGAGGGCAAAGTTCCTTCCAAACCAGTTTCATACTGACCAGTTTCAATTTTAAACCATAAAGTGTTTCTCTCAATATACCACCTAACAGAATGTCAAAAGTTTTGCCAAAATTGATAGGGATCAATGTAGTTTTTGTGGAGGGAAGGCAAACATTTGACAACATTAACAGAACAAAGATGATCTAGACAGAAGCAGAATATAAACAGCTGAAAATATTACTGATGGCTCTTGATGCAACAAAAGCATTCAAAAGACTGAGCTGGGACTTTATGAGTAGGGCAATGGAAACATTTCCATTCCCTAATAGAGTAATAGGGATAATTAGAAGGATATACGGGCCAGAGGCAAGAATTAAGGTGGAAAGGTTCCTCTCCAACAAGCTAAGTTTGAACATAGGAAACAAACAGGGGTGCCCTCCTTCTCCTTTGTTATTTGCTTTATGTTTAGAGACACTGTTATAGAAAAAAGAGAGACTCCATTTCAGGGATATAAACTTGCATGTCGCTCAGTAAAAGTTAGCCTTATTTGCAAACAATACTAGTTTGTATTTGATAAATCCAGAAAAGGGTATGCTTGTGTTGAGGAACCTTTTGAGGCAGTTTTAGGTCTTTTCTGGGTATGAAATTAATAAAGACAAAGCAAAGGCTACAGGACTAAACTACGTACTCCTACATGAATTGGTTCAATAATACCCATATTTATGAGGACATGATAAGATGAAGTATTTAAATATATGGATCAAAAAGGATTCTGTTACGGCAACTAAGGATATGTGGATTGAGACTAAAGAAAAGGCAGTAAAAAATCGAGTAACTGGAAGCTCTCAAATATGGATATGGCTAGCAAGATACAAGCAGTGAACATGTTTTAGTCCTTTTAATTTTACATACACATCAGGCACAAATTATCAACCACAGAAGCTGTGGACGGTAATTAATAAAAAGTTGAAATAATTTACTCTGAAGGGGAAGAAAGCAAGAAATTAAGTGGGATATGCAGAAGAAGGTGGTTTAGGACAACCTGATTTGAAGGGATACTTCTGAGCTATATACACACCACCAGCCAAAGGTTATAAATAAAAGTGGAATAGTAGGATCACAAAATGGGGGGGGGGGGGGGACAAGGAGAGAATAGGACTTTGGATGCAGGTCCTTAAGGAGAATAACCATGAAGAACATTATGTTTCAGAAGGGAATGGAAACTATTCTAAGATCTACGCCAATATGGGAAGGGAAAAAGCAGATGCTACCAATAGAAATGACTCCAAGTAAGGGTACAGAAAACAGTGAAGACAGAGCTGGAATTTATTAAAGAAAATTAGTAAAGGAACCAAGGTAATGACAGTAAATAACTACAGAGGGAAAGTTAACAAAGTGGGATGAAGCCAAACAGAAGTTTCAACTGCAGGTTAGTAACTGCCTTCCATACCAGGAAATGATAAACAGAATATAAAGGGTAATGCAGTGTTAAGTGAAAAACAAATGATTGTAGCGTTTTTAACTGAAACTAGAACAGAACCAGCTGTTTAGAAAGTAGCAATTAGTAGGGCATATAAAATAGTAAATGATAACTATCAATCAGAGGAGGTTAACAAAGATCGAAAAGTGACTGGAAATGGAAATACATTTGCATGGTTCCCAAATGTAAGTCCACAACATATAGGATTTTAGTTTGGCAGTTTTGCATAGGAATTTTTATACCCAAGCTGACTTCAGGTACATAGCATGTTCGTTTCCAGGCTGTGGCAATGTTGAGTCCAAACACTTTTCAGATACCATTGTAGTTTCCTCATATGCAGTCTTGCATATAGAATTAGTAGAATGCAGGACATGAAGCCCAGTGCCTGCAGAATTTTTCTTGCAGGGAGCTGGGTCGTTGTTGCCATCATTTGAAAGTAATGAGTCAGTTGCCTTTGTTTGTCTGGCGTGAGATAAGCCATCTGGGCAGTTGTATTTAAGATTGCACCCAGGAATATTATCTCTTGAGAGGGCACTAGTTTTGATTTCTTTTCGTTTACTGTGTACCCTAGGCAAATTAGTAATCTTTTTTTACAAACGCCAGATGCTTTAGAAGAATGTCCTTGCTCTCTGCTTGAATAAGGCAGTCGTCCAAGTAGGGATATATTTGAATTCCTTTTTGTCTGCAAAATGCAATTACTGGTGGCAGGCATTTTGTGAAGACCCTGGGTGCAGTAGATAAGCCAAAGGGCAGTGCAGAGAATTGGTAATGTATTGAGCCAGCTATGAATCTGAGGTATCTTCTGCACGATTGTCTGATTGGGACATGCAGGTATGCCTCCTTGATATCCAAAGTAACTAGCCAAGCCTTCTTGCCCAGCATGGGTAGAAGTTGTTGTAGTTTTAACATTTTGAATTTTGGAACATCCATGAAAGTATTTAGGATTGGCAAGTCCAGTATTGGTCTCCAGGCTTTGTCTTTTCTGGGTACTAGGAAAAGTCTCGAGTAAAATCCTTGTCCCTGTTCTTGCTGTGGTACTCTGAATAGCTCCCATGTCCATGAGAGCAGCAATTTGTTTTTGTGCCTCTGCCCACTGATTTTGTGGCAGGTCCAGCATACCTTTTGATTTTGGAAGGGTGTGATGGTGGAACCTGTAACCCTGAGAAATAATATTCAGTAACAAGTCAGAAATCAGGAGGCAGTATACTCAGAATGCCTTGTATAAGCATATTGAGACGTGTGGGGACAGGCATACATTTAGATTTAGAGTTATTGATTTGGTGATTCCCTCACTCAGATGTGGTGATATTAATAATTTTCTTGAAACTAAAGAATATCAATGGATAGTACGTTTGGGAGCTGATAGTCCTCCTGGCCTTAACAGTACAGTAAGCATTAAACCTATTCTTGTTGGATTACAACGTAGGTTGAAATGATATTTTTATCAACCTGTGCACATGAGCATGTTTATACATTGATGTTAATAAGTGCATCTGTTGTGTACATGTATGTGTACACCTATGTTTTAATGTTTTTAGAGTTTGTATTAAACATATAGGTATATATGTATATTTTTATATTTTTATAATTAAGCATATATATGTGCTAGATTTAGATTCATATTGCTTTGAAATTTGATCATATATATGCATATGTGTAGCTTCTTTTTTAACAAATGTTTTCTTGCAGTATGTTTCTTTAAATAATTTTTTAAACTGCACATTTAAATAGGTCATGTGACTTTGGCTGCAGTCACATGACTACTAGGCCTGTATAAAAGCAGTTGCTTTGTGTATATGTATGTATTTAGTATTGAGAAAGGGTTCATACCCGAAAGCTTTGCGTTATAAAGTGATTTGTTCTCAGCATTCCTTGTGTGACTTTGGATCTTTTTGCAGTTTGTTTTTCTACAAATAATATTCAGTACCCATTTGTCCTGGGTGATTATGTGCCAATTTTTTGAGAAAAGTGCTAGCTTTCCCCCTAGGGGTGCTGCCAAAAGGTAAGTGCTTGGCATCTGTAGAGGGAAGTCATTGGGACTGTTTCCTATAAGGTTGTGACTTGTCTTCTCCTCCTTTGGGGGCTGCAGCACCCATTGTTTAAGTCTGTAAGAGGCTTGGCGCTGAGATCTGCCTCTTGGGCGTCTGTATCTGTCTCTTTGTGGCCTCTGTCTGACACTGAAAAGGACCAATTTTTTGAAGGCCAGTTTCTGCTAAACCTAGGTAGTTAAACCTGTAAGAAATCCTTTACTGTCTGCATTGATTTTGCTTTATCCTCCATTTTCTTTAACACCTCTTCTGCCTTAACACCAAACAAAGTATCATGCTGTAGTGGAGCATCCAATAATTTTACTTTAACATGTTCAGGTAAACTTTGTTCTTTCAACCAAGCATGCCTTCGTATGACAGAGCCTGTAACTGCGGCTCTACAAGAAGCCTCTAATGAATCAAAACCACATTGTAAAGTATGTTTTCCCACTTGTTCAGCTGCATGCAATAAATCCTGCATTTCCTTACTGTCAGGTCTTTGAGTTTGTAACCATTTTCTGTTTTAACAGGGGCATGAGGTACTGTTGATATTTAAGCATGTGAAACTGGCAATTTAAAGCCCTTACATCTAAAGTAGCAGAAGTGTAAACTTTTTTCCTCCATCTGTCCAGAGTTCTGGAATCCCTATCCGAGGGGACAGGATTTTTAGCAGTGGAAGCCTTAACCCCTTTAGGACCTTGAGAAATTATTTCTGGGTCTGCAGCAGGGTTTTTGTAAAGAAATTTATGAGAGTCAGGGACCCTGTAGTACTTGTCTGGCTTGACTGGTGCAGGGGGTAAAGAATCAGACAGACTGGATTCAGAGAAAACATCAACAATATCAAGCACAGGGGGAATAGCCAGGGGTCTGTGTTGAGGCAATAAAAGAAAGTCTGAGCCTTTTCTTGGATTCTGACTAATCCTGGCTCTCCCAATGGAAATGCTCCCTCATGGTGCGCAGGGTTTCCCCAAAAGAATAATCCTCAGGCGGAGAGGCTGAAGGTATAGACTCTTCTGCATCAGAGTCCTCATAGGGAGGGGAGGGGAGAATATCCCTGATCAGAAGAGGAAACAGAGGAAATAGAAACCTGGTCAGAGGAATCATAGTCAGTGTCTTGCCTAGGTCTTTTGTCTGGAAGGAGGTGGGAACCCCTGATTAACGTAATTAGGTCTTCAGCCATTTTAAGCATTTGTTTCTTGGCATGGATGACTGCTCAGGAAAATGCTGTTCTTGTTTCCTTGTCTTTAATGGTGTTTTTGACTTTGTAGTGGACTTAATAGTAAGCTGTGAAGGTCTGAAAACACCCTCAGAAGTCGATGCCTGCTCAGCGGCTTCGGACCCATCTGAGGGAATAGTTTCTGCAGGCCCAATACCTTGAGTTTCTACAGGCCTCGGTGCCTCCACGTGTCTGTCGGATACAGCCTGTGGCTCTGAGGTAGCGGGTATTAGGGGCTGCGAAAGCGCCTCACTGAGAACCGGCGACTGGCCTAGAAGAGGCTTCGTCAGTTTTGGACCTCGGATGCCTGTCCTTTTCTTTGTCTTTGTGTTTTTTATAAATTCCAGTCGGTTGTTCCGAAGGCATAATGTAGTTAAACCTTCGGCCAAAATAATGTAAAGCAAAATCACACCGACGTTTAATAGTGCATTTGTTGAATCTAGCACAAAACCGACAACTAGTAACATCGTGGTCAGGGCCTAGGCAAGGAATACAGTAAGAGTGAAAGTCCTTATGAGGTATTTGCTTCCCACAAGAAATACAATTATTAACTTTTACTGACATCAGTCTGGAGCAAGAAAAAGTTCCCCAATGGGGTACTTAGCTTTATTGAAGACTTCGGTTCTGAAACTCAATTTTGAAAATCTCAGGAGTCGGCCGACCAGCACTTGCGAACTGCTTTTGCGTCGGGCACCGCACGGCAAGAAAGACTGAAGAAAATGGCATCGGTTGCATCTTTTATACCCCTGTCGCACTGATGTCAGGGAAGAGGCAACAGCAACCGACGCTGGACCTAGACTTTGGAACTCGGGCTGACTGCGAGTAGCCTGCCAGCAGGATAACCCAAGTGTAATGACTGCAACAGTGAAACACGATGAACATCTGGTTTTTGAAGTTGGAAGTGTACAGCTCCACCCTTGTATAAAACCAAATTTGAGTAATTTGATGAAAATTTGTATTTTAAAACAAGAAACATCTTTACTGAATTACCACTTATGACATACACAATCATACATTTATATAAATGAAAACAGACCATACTGATATATTTTCAGTTGCAAACATTATACACCGCATATAACCTACAAGTTATTCGAAAATTACATAGTTCATTCAATTTTTGCCTTCCCTTAAACATCATTCCTCCTCCAAAACAGTATTCTGCATGTACTGTTCCCACAATTCCCATTTTCTCCATGTAACTTGCTCATACCCTTTTCTAAAGATCCCACTTACAGTTATTTTATCTCTGTTACTGTAGCCACTACTTCTAGTATGATTGGTTTAAACTTTGATATCCATTTTCTAGTAAATGATTTTTTGGCAGCCAGCAGAATTAAACTCAACAAGTCTTACTATGTCTAGGCAATTCAGATTCTGTATCACAGCTCAAAATATAATTTCCTTAGTTATACCTATTTACGCCAAGTAATTCTGACAGAGTAGTCTGCAGGGAATACTTAAATTCTGCCAACTCATTACACTCCCAAAAATATGTTCACAATTTCATCTTTCTTCTCCATTACACCTCCAAAATTTGCATTCTACCTGAGGAAAAATTCCTTGGAGTCTGCTTGGGGTATAAAAATACCTATGCAAATACTTCCAAACAAAATCGAAATCTTCTAGACTTTGTTGCATATCTGGGAACCATACATATATCCTTTCCATTGTTTTTTTTCTTTTTAATTGCCTATCCAGTCTCTCTTCCCAATCCTTTCTTACCACCTCTGGTTGATGCCTATAGTTATCATGCAGTATTTTATATGCCCTACTAATTATTCTTTTTTAATAGCAGCTTCTATTCTAGATTCTACTATAAACTCTTAACAGTCCTGGTCTTTCATTACAGACCCCCCTATTCTTTTCTATTTGCCTACATTTTGATATCAGTCATTGATTGGCAAGGCAATCACTAGCCTGCAGTCCAAATGTATTCTTGGCCTCTTCCCATTCTACTACCATTTCCTCTCTATTTGCTTCCAGTACTTCAGTTCATTTGACAGTCATTCTGATGAAAACTTTGATCTCAGTTTCCATTCTACCTCTGATGGCTCTGGGTCTGAATATCTTAATGAAATATCTGAACGCCCCCCCCACACACACACACGCGCGCATACACACAAACATGCACAATACCTCCCAACTGTACCAAATTACTTGGTTTTGGGGTTAAATAAAGGGGTGCCACAATTCCAGAGTGGCACCCCTTCATTTCTGACTTTTTCCCAGCTTTTTTTTAACCCCCCCCCCACACTTTTTGTTGATGTCATCACATGCGCGATGACGTCAGCTCCATCAGCCTGCTGGCTGCCTCCTCCTGTTTGACTCGTCTGAGAGCGCGAAGGGTATTGTTGCATGTGTGAGTAGGATGACAAAACATGCCCGTTGAAGTGTCGAGAGAGAGCTTAGTGCAGACGAAGGGGTGCCTCGAAGTACTGGGAATGGATGCACATTAAGACAGGTGCGATCTTGTGCAGAGAACATGATGTTTTACATTTGCTTTATGGTGTTTTGCATCGTGGGTACTGACTTACAACTATAATTGTTGTATGTACAGACCAATTGTTAGATTAGTGATTTTTTTTTGTTGGGAGAAAGAGTTTTCAGTGTTAAGGTTGGAGAGATGGCCACAAATGCAGAAAGTAATCGCTGTACATACAGATTAGTGTATCTACATTAACTGATCTACCGGAAGGATACCTGACTTTACTAAAAATGCATCTGTTATTTGAAACTCCTGTTGAAAGTACGTTGCATACTTTAGCGTCTGTATAATCAAATTAGCAAATGCATCAAACTCGTTGAAAGGAAGTAAAAAAAGGCTTGCTAGTTCCTCTTCGCTTAGAAATGCACCCTTGTGGTCAAAATCTCAGTTTTAAACAGGTAATCAAAAAGCGGGCACCTCTTTTTAAAGGCTGATACCATGAACACAATTCAAGGATTTGATGTCTTGCTGTCAAGTTTACCAACCAAAATGGGGCTCACTGCAGCAACCACGAATGACCCACTTGAATACTATTATTATGAGTATTCCTCCCAGCTATACCGAGACTTATCCTGATCCAGCTACTAATAATCCTCGTTATTCCAAGGAACATTCTTATTTAGAAATATTTACCCCATTCTTTATACTGTCACATTCATCGTAGACTGCCTTGGCAACATATTTGTGATCATTGTAATGCACTTCAGACGGACCACATGGAGGCTGGTGGACACTTTTGTCATCAACCTGGCCTTAGCAGACGTCATCTTCGTTTTCCCCTTGCCTTTGTGGTCTGTTTTTGCGGCCACTGATAATCATTGGCATTTTGGAGACAGCCTATGAAAACTCAGCAGTTACATTATAGCAGTGAACAAGTTCTCTAGCATTGCCTTCCTTACTTGCATGAGTGTGGACCGTTATCTGGCTGTGGTCAGGCTCTTGGACACCAAGTGTGTCAGGAACAGAAATTGCATACTGATAGCTTGTGTCACCAACTGGCGTGTTTCTCTCATCATGGGTCTACCTTCCTTAATCTACAGGTATGTTTGCAGTGATGGAGATTCTACAAGGAAATTGTGTGCGGAAGAAACCCATTCTGCATTCTTTAATGCCTTCAGTCGGAGTTCCCTTTTGTTGACGTTTGTTGTACCCTTAACCATCACTCTGTTTTGTTATGGTTCAATTTACATGAGGCTTGACACTCGCTTTGAAATAGCAAAGGATGAAATGAAAACGTAATAATTCTCTCAAGATTATTTTTAGCATTGTGACCGCTTTTATTTGCTCCTGGTTGCCCTTCAATGTTTTCAAGGCCGTCTGGCTAATGGATCAGTTGGAGATGACAACCCCGTCATGCCAGGGCATTGCAACTGTGAAATTGGGGCTCACCTGCACAGCCTGATTTGCTTTCTTTAACAGCTGCGTGAACCCCATCATTTACATGTCCCTGGATTATCACTTCAGGCAGTTCAGTTACTTCTCCATGTCTTTAGAAACTACCACAAGCAGAAGCGGGTCAGCAGTGGCTGCTTCAATAACTCCTCAGGTACAGACAGCATGACAGCCTTTAAGATCCAGAATGACGTCCTTGTCTACCCGATACTGCTGACATTTTGCTTCACATGTAACAATGTAACTACTGAAATAAGACATGAAGTGCGCCTGTCTTTTTTTTTTTGCATTTTTGCTTTGTGAATCTTTTGCAGTTTTCCCCCAGCGGTTTCAAGCACTATCTGCCCTTTGCTACAATGCCATAACACCCCCATGCTCAGAGCTTCCCTCACCCACAAAGGGGTAGTGAATGCACACTGACTGTGGAAAACTGTGGTATTGTGAAACCCACCTTGCTAACCTTTATTTAGTATGGACTAAGGACACATATATTATGGAATACTTAGCATCACCATTCAGTTTTGTTATTCCTTGTGTATCACCTCCCCCCTCGCAACGAAAAACAAAAACATCAATCTGTCCATTAAATACCCCATGGAAACTAGCTGCTATCCTAATAGGGTCTTTTATGGGTACAAAAATCAGAACAAGACAACTCACTGACTCGGTGAATGCTGTGCACAAGTGTGCCTTGACATTTCTGCCTTAGCAAAAGTTCATTGTGAAAGTGTAATGCTTCTTCCTGTTTACAACTACAAAGAAGAACCTCTTTTTATTTTCAGCATTTTTAATCAGGACTTTATTTTTTCCATTGTTAATAAGACGTGCAGAGCAGGATACTTCATATCCCAAATATCTTGACATCTACCTGGTGTGGATGGTGTGTAACAGTTACTGTATATATAAATAAAACCGAAACATTTTAAGTGTTATGGGTTATGTATAATGTACACTATGGAGTAGTATTGTGTAATGGTTATATTGCTAGACATTAGGGGAGGTTGTTGCGGTATTAACTCGTCACATTGGTTGGACTGGGTATGCGGTTCACAGTCTATTATATTGCCACTTTTATCAACAGACACTTTCAAACTGCAAAATGGTGTTCATGCCTTATTTTAACGTCCTGCGTTGTGTTAAAGACCATGTTTACATTTTCTGTCTTTTTTTCTAAGCATATTATTGTGATGAAAAAAATCGTCCAGTATTCTATATGTTGTATATTTAATATCAATGCTGCGCCGTTCTGTTTGCCCTTTTATGAACCGTTTGTGGCATCATTATTTAGGAGGGGAATAGCGAATTAGTTGGGATTGGTTTCTTTTTTCCCCTCAGGGGATGATTCCCATATAATTCCATTTTGTTTGCCAGCTGCATGTGATCGGAGTGCCAGGCCGGCATACCACATGGAACGCAGGGAGTAGCAATATTTACTACTGCATGGGCGATGCCCCTTGGCTTCAGTCAATCAGCTTTTGCTTTAAGGATAGCCAAATGTTTTTTAATCCGCTTTATTAGTGAATCTTGTGCTTTTTCTTTACTTGGGGACTACACCTTATTAATGCCTACCTGATTATTTTGATAGCAAAATGAAAGCAAGTGTGTGGAAAGACTTGTATTCCCAGGATGCAGTCGGCTGTGTTGCCGACTATAACCTGCGGACTTTGAACAGCCGCTTCCGTCATTTTTAATGGTTTCTGTTTTGTATAACACAAAATACCGGCTGGCGATTTGGGTCTGGTTCGACTTCGTGATATGCTAGCCTTTGTCCCTAGTCCGTTAGTGAGGGTAGTCCCTTCACTAATGATGAGCATTTTTAGTTCTTTATTTTGTAGTGTAATACTCTGTAACCATTTGTACTGTCTGCCACACAACCGGGCAAGCGAGCTGACCCACGTCAATCAATTCCAGGTATCACAAATGTAAAATTAAGCAGACTTGATAACTGCATGCACCTGAAAGTTACTATATAGTGATTTCGCCTTTATGCTTGACTATCACTATGGAAGAATGGTGAAGGAGATTAAGAGCCACGTTTTCCCTTATAAACTTCCTTCCTTCACTATGAATAGTAGTATAGGAGTTTTAAAACTTTTTAATAAAATAGCTTGAAGATGGCTTGACTGCATCATCAGTACTAAGAGGTCCTGTTTTTACGTGGGAATGAAATTCCTAATAGGTTTCCGTTTTCATGGTTAATTTTCTGCCTTGTCAGTTGTGAAACAGGTCTTTTTGTTATGTCTGGCAGCCTCCATGGTCCCCTTTGAACATACATCTCAACCTCTAAGAGCAATAAATCTGGACAAGGGCCCCAAAATATGGATGCTTTATTGCTCTTACAAACTTAGAATAGCAGGTTTTGCGTTATCATAAATTTTCTGAAGGGTATGAAGTCTGAATCTCAAATGTCTGCATTGTTTTCAGACTTCGACCCTCAATCATTTGCCAAAAAACTGTAATTTTATGAAAGCTGCGAAAATCTGTACAGTTGAGAGGTATGCCTTTGAGCCATGACCTCCCACATTTTGAGTTTATATACCACAGTGTATTGCCAGTGGCTGCAGTTGTACCGCTGCACACCTTCCCCAATGAAAGAGAGTGCCAAATTTTGTACAATCCTGCATTGAAGTAAGTTACTTGAAGTCTGTTGTAGTTGTGTGACTGGGATAGTGAGTTCTGTTGATTCCCTAGGTGATCTATCAATAAATCCTGACAGAATAGTAAAGGATATATTTGCTTGTGAGACATTTTTTGCAACAGAGAAAACCAAGTTTGTATTGGCCAAAATGAAGCACTTGAAATTATATTTCCCTTCTCACCTTTTGCTTTCAGCAGTGCTTTCTGAATGAAATGTATTACAGGGAATGTATAAAAGCAAATGACTCTTCCACAATCAGAGTATCTGTGGCTAGATCTTTACGACTGAAACACAGAATGGAAAATCCTGATAACTGGTAATTCTAATAGGATGTAGTGAGAGAGATTTATTTTTGATTGTATTTGTACTTGTCCAACTTAAAAATGCTCTGTTAAATCTCTATTTGTGTATTAGTGTTTGTGCATTGTGCTATAAAATGTAAAAATAAAATCCAAATAATCATTGTAGAAGTAAAGCAGTATGCACATATTAGTGTTTATGGTAAATGGGGCAAAATAGCCAGTTAATGGTACATTGGAATGGCTGCAAGGGGACTCTGGTGCCATATTTTGGTTGTCTGTTCTTCAGTTTGCGTTTGAAAGTCGATATCCCACAATTTCATTGGAGTGGGTGGGGTTTCGTAATTATGTATGCAAATGTTATGTTAATCAGCGTACAGATTTGTACCTATTTTTCATGAGCTTTGTCCAGCTTTTTGATGTTTCCAGGTTGAGAGGTATGACATGCATGCACGCGTACACACACACACACACACACACACACACACACACACACACACACACACACACCTAAAGTGATTCTCTTGTTCAGTGCATCTAGAAGTTACTTTCCAGGGTCTGAAATATAAATTACTATAATCTAGAGACTGTGCTCTGCAGCCCATTGCTAAATCCATACTGCCAATGTGCATAAATGAAAGAAAATGAAAGACTTGATTCCTCCTACATACCACATCACTGCACTGTCTACAGACTTTCAGAAGTCTTGGCTGCAAATCATACTGAAAAGATGCCAGGACCTTATATACACTTTTAGCCCCATCATGTTGATAAGAAGCATCCCCCTCCTTGATGAACTGCATTGAATTGAGAGGTAGTTGAAATGGACTCCCCAATCATAAGCCAGAAAATCTATTTAGAATATGACCTATGGATGATATAAGTAAATTAATTTCTATGTATAAGGTGTCTGTGTTTATCTCTAGAATTCCTTCTTTATGTCCTTTGTTTCAAGGATCATTCTCATCCAGAGCATCTGTGGAATGATTCCAAAGGTTTATGAGCTACCATTGTTTTTTTTTTCTCATGTATAATAATTCTTTAAGGATCAGAAGAGTGCAAAAACATATGCAACATAATGGATTAGAAGCTTGGTGTGATCATTTGCTGTTCAGAGTCTTATCACAGCAATAAACACACTACATATTATCTTGTTCTGAGCTGGAAACATTACAGTTAACATAACCTACATAGAAAGGTTACTGATGTTGAGGAAGATCTCATTTAGTTTGCTGTTATTACTGCAGACTGGAACCACACAGTGGTTTGATTGATTCCTTAGGGCAAAAATTCCTTTGTTTTTCCACTATCAAGCAGTAATCCAGATGGAAGAAACACTGAAAGTAAACATCTGGTAAATTATCCAGGAGAGTGGATAGCCCACAAAGCAGAGATGAAAACTTAAAAGTGTGATTGTGAAATCAGGGCTTTATTCTGATCTCGGAAAAATGCAGTCCTTCTATGTCCAGTGCAATTATGTCAGATGCAAGACCTACGAAAGGAAGTAAAATTTTCAGTCACCCTCCTGAATATCTTTGGATTCTCAAATGCCTTCAGATCTGATAAATTCACAATTGGCCTTGAGGTACTCTCATTCTCCAGTACTGAAAGCAATCTGGAATAATTGTAATTACATGTTGGCACATTGAAAAAAAAATTACTCTCATTTACCTCATATGGGCAATGGTAAACACAGAGGAACTGAGAAAAGATGGCAGTCATTTTGAAAATTTCCAAATGTATTGGTTTCTTTATTGTTGAACTTGAATTATTACTAGACTGATTTTCTTTGAAAAGCTTCTGTTGATGAATGTTCTGTGAGGAGCTTCCTTTCCTACAAAAGTATTTCTTATTAGAACTGAAATATTTATGTGCCTTAGAAATAGGCTGTGCACATAAAAGGTTATCTTGCTTTGCCTTCCTTTCCCAAATCATCAATCAGTACTAGCAGGCTGAACTAAAAAAAAAAATTCTGGATTATGGAATCATTCAGAAGTTTTGCTCTCTTATCTTAATGATAAAACTCTTATTCACAGACAAACTATCAAAAGTATCTCTAGTATAGCAGCTCCTGAAATTATACCCAAATCATCATATTTCAGTGTGTATGTACTCTTTTCTCATCTACTGGTACAAGAAGTTTTTATAGAATGGATACTTAACCGAATATGCTGTAAAATGGAACTCTGTAAGAAAAGTACAGTTTTGTACCTACCATAAATGTAGATGTTCGAGGATCCACATTGCTGCAGTCATAACCTGTGGGTAGTCTGCTGTCCTCGGTCGGCCCGAATACCAAAGAGTTAGGCTGGCGTCGGTCATGGGGGCACGGAGCTGACGTCAGTACGTAGTAGTACTTAAGCGCATGACCAACGCCATATCCTCAGTCTTTCTTGCCCCAGATGTCAGAAGGCCTTAAAAGGAAAAGGCCAGAGCCACAAAGGGAGAAAATAATAATTATCCCCAAGGAACAATAACAACAAACCACAACCACACCCCCAAACCAAAGAGGGGAAGGAGGGAGGGAAAATAGGACTGCAGCAATGTGGATCCTCGAACATCTACATTTATGGTAGGTACAAACTGTACTATGTTCTTCGGCTCACATTGCTGCAGTCATAACCTGTGGGTAGAATCCCAAAGCAAAGGAAAAGGGAGGCTGGTAAACTAAAAAGCATTAGGGGCTGCTAACATGCCCTGTAAGACTGCAGTGGCAAACCCAGCCCTAGACTTGGAGAAAAGAGGGAGATGGTAATGTTTAGTAAAAGTATGAACTGAACTCCAAGTAGCTGCTTCCAAAATATCCTTAGTAGCTACACCCCTCAAAAAAGCAGTAGAAGTGGCAGTAGCCCTAGTGGAATGAGGTCTAATCCCAGCAGGAACATCCTTCCCATGATGAGAATAACAAAAAGCAATAGAATTACCAATCCACTTTGAAATAGTCTGCTTAGAAACAGCTTTCCCTTGTGAACCCAAAGCAAAAGAAACAAATAACTGTTGAGTCTGTCTGAACTCCTTAGTTCTGCTCAAATAATAACGTAACTGCCTGTGTATATCCAAAGAATGCAATATTTTTTCCCCCTTATTTTGGGGATCAGCATAAAAGGTAGGCAAATGGATAGACTGGTTCAAAGCCACATTAGAAATCACTTTTGGCATGAAAGTAGGGTTAGTACGCAAAGAAACTCTATCCTTATGGAATATTAGAAAAGGTTCCACTGCCATGAGAGCCTGCAATTCAGATACCCTTCTAGCAGAAGTAATGGCCAACAAAAAAAGGCAGTCTTCCAAGACAAAAACTTCAAATCAGACGTAGCTGCAGGTTCAAAAGGAGGCAAAGTAAGCTTCTCCAACACAAAATGGAGCTCTACGTAGAAATTGCTTAAACAAGGGATGAGAAAATAATGGAGGGTCACAATCATAGTGAGCAGAAATGGCTGCAGCATGAACTTTCACAGAAGAAAATGACAAACCCTTGTCTAGTAACTCCGTAAGGTACTGTAGTGTAAAACTCAAATTAGGTACCGAGACATCAAAGCCCTTTGTTGTGCTCCAAAGAAAAAATCTCCTCCATTTATCAGCATAAACTTTTCTGGTGCTGGGCCGCCTAGCTTCCAAAATGACATCTAAAACCTGTTGAGGAAGCTGAGAACCCACAGGCTCTAAAACAGAATACGCCAGGCCGTTAGATGCAGGGACTGCACCCTGACATTGAGCAAATGACTGCTTGACTGGGACAACAAGTGAGGAAGCTGTGGCAAAGGCCAAGGAGGCTCCTGAATCAAACTCCTCAGCAGAGGATACCAGTGCTGTCGTGGCCAATCTGGTGCTATTAAAATCATGCAAGGCTTGTCCCGCCTGACCTTCAAGAGAACCTTGGTAAGGAGAGGCAGAGGAGGAAAAGCATAGACATGAAGGTTGTTCCAACTGAAAGATAGAGCATCCACTTTCCAAGCTTTTGGGTGAAACATTTTTGTGCAAAATTTTGGTAGTTGGAAATTTAGAGGAGAAGCGAACAGATCTATGTCTGGAGTTCCCCAAGCCACTGTCAACTGATGAAACACCTGAGGATCCAATTTCCACTCGTGGGGATCCACAATTTGTCTGCACAATACATCTGCTAGGGAGTTCTGTGCTCCTGGCAGAAACTGTGCTTGAAGAGTGATGTGCAAATCCAGAGCAGTCTCCCACAATATCATAGCTTTTCTGCAAAGAGGATAAGAATGGGTCCCCCCCCTGCTTGTTGATGTACCACATGACTATAGTGTTGTCTGTTTGTATCAACACCTGTCCTGGTTGAAGCAGGCCCTTGAAAGCCATCAGGGCAAACTGGACTGCTAACATCTCCTTCATGTTGATATGCAAATGCTGTAGTTTGGGAGGCCACGTGTCCTGAATCCATTTCCCATTGAAGCGTGCTCCCCAAGCCAGGTCTGAGGCATCCGTTGTTAAGATCTGACTCGCCTCTGGCCGGGTCACAGAGAGTCCCTTGTTTAGGTGACATTCCTGTGTCCACCACAAGAATTCCTTCTGGATGCATGGTATTATCGGAATGACAGTGTCCAAATCGTGGCAGTGTTGAGTCCATACACTTTTAAGATACCATTGTAGCTTCCGCATATGCAGTTTGGCATTGGGAAGTATCAGAATGCAAGATGCCATGAACCCCAAGGCTTGAAGGACTGTCCTTGCAGTCAGCCTGGACAGTACTGATAATTGCTGGAAGTATAGATGAAGAGTTCTTTGTTTGTCCAGGGTCAGAAAAGCCATCTGAGAGGCTGTATTCAGTCTCACACCCAGAAAGCACATGTCCTGAGAGGGTACTAGACTGGACTTTGTTTCGTTCACAGAATACCCTAGGCACCTTAAAACTGCCATTACATACTGTAGCTGTTGAAGTAACTTGTCTTTGTCCTGAGCAAGAATCAGGCAATCGTCCAGATAAGGATAAATTTGTATTCCCCTCAGTCTTAAGAAAGCTACTACAGGAGTCAGAACCTTTGTGAACACCCTGGGCGCAGTAGATAAACCAAAGGGCAATGCAGAGAACTGATAATGAGAAGTGCCAGCCCGAAAACGCAGGAATCTCCTGCAGCTGGGCCTGATAGGAATGTGAAGATAGGCCTCTTTGAGATCCAGAGTTACCATCCAGTGATCTTTGCCTAACAGAGGCAGAAGTTGCTGTAATGTTAACATCTTGAACTTTGGGATGTCTAGGTACGTATTGAGAATGGGCAAATCCAGAATTGGCCTCCAAGTGTTTCCTTTCTTTGGCACTAGGAAAAGACGAGAATAAAACCCTAGGCCTTCTTCTGACGGAGGTACCACCTGGATAGCCCCCATCTGTAAAAGCAAAGAAATTTGTTCTTAAGCCTCCAGCCTTTGCTGAGGAGGTACATCTGGCATGCCTTTGAAAGGGGGAAAAGTGTGAAAATAAAACTTGTAGCCTTGATTTATTATGTCCAACACCCATTTGTCCTGGGTGACCAAATGCCAATTTTGTTTGAAAAGTGCCAACTTTCCTCCTAGAGGAGCTGCCAGAAAGGAAGGATCCGGCAGCTGGAGATACAGGTCATTGGGTCTGTTTACAAAAAGGCTGACCCCTGCCCTCACCAGAAGATTGTGCAGGAGAACTCCAAGTCCTAGGTCTGAAAGAATCCTGAGCGTGAGCCCTGCCCCTACCACGTCTAGACCTGCCCTTAGACTGAAAATCTGAAGAAGGGTAAGACCATCCTCTTGCAGGCCAATTCCTGCTAAACTTAGGGGGCTGCACTTGCAAAAATTCCTTAACTGTCTGCATAGACTTAGCTTTGTCTTCCATCTTTTTCAAAACTGACTCCACAGGGGAACCAAAAGAACTTCAGATTGAAGGGGAGCATCCAAAATCCGAGCTTTAACATGCTCTGACAAATTTTGATCCTTAAGCCAGGCATGTCTACGAATAACTGAACCAGTAGCAGCTACCCTGGAAGAAGCCTGAAGGGCATCGAAGCCACACTGCAAGGCATGTTTACCAACTTGATCTGAAGCATGAACCAAGTCCTGCAATTCCTTACACTCTATACCCTCAGATAAAGCATCTACCTTAGATTTTAATTGATCTAACAGAAAGTTCTGATACTTCAGCATATGGAATTGGCAATTTAAAGCCCTCATAGCTAACGTAGAAGAGGTGTACACTTTTTTACCCCACCTATCCAACACTCTAGAATCTTTATCCAAAGGAACTGGATTCTTAACCACAGAAGCCCTGACACCCTTAGGCCCTTGAATAATGGTTTCCGGGTCAGCTCTAGTGCTCTTATACAAATATTTATGTGCCTCTGGAACTCTGTAATACCTGTCTGGCTTGACAGGGGCAGGGGGTAAAGAATCAGGATTACGGGAAGCTTCAGAAAAAACATCCTGAACAACAACTAAAACAGAGGGAATAGCCAAAGGTCTATGTTGTGGCAAAAACAAAAATTCCCTAAGCCTCTTACGAGAATCTGAAAAATCCTGACCTTCCCACTTGAAATAATCCCTCATGGAATGCAAAGTTTCAGAAAAGGAAAAATCCTCTGGAGGTGAAGCAGAAGGACAGGAATCCTCTGCATCCGAATCAGAATATGGAGGAAAATCCTGAATATCCTCAGCTGAGGACTCAGAGTAATCTGAGGAATGTTCCATTCCCTCTAAATCTGTCTCCACCCTAGGCCTCTTCTCTGGAGGGGGCATAGAACCCCTGATCAAGGTAATCAAATCCTCTGCCATTTTCAACATATGCTTTTTGGGAACAGAGCCCGAAGAACCAGGGCTGTGGCCCGTACCAGAAATACCAGGTCTAGCCTTAGCAGGGCCGTTAGTGACTGAAGTAGAAGGCCTAATAACCTTTTGTAAGGAAGGAACCACAGTAACTTGAGAAGCACCCTCGGCCTGACCTAACTCCGGAGAGGCCAACTCCTGCAAAAGTAAAGGTTCCCCCTGGGATTCAGCCGAGACTTCGGCTGGATCCACAGATTCAACCATAGATTCCATAGAACCGGCGTCCGTAACGGACGACTCCTCCGGTTTAGACCTTAAGGATTTATCTTTTCGCTTTTTTGTGGTAGCGGGCGTCGGAGGATCCGACGGCATGTTGTAGTTACTCCGCTTACCGAAAACAAGCCTAGCACAGTCTAATCTGCGTTTAATGGTGTGCTTATTAAATCTAGCGCAAAAGTGACACCCGACTACGTCGTGTTCAGGCCCTAAACAAGGAATACAGAGAGAATGATAGTCCCTATGAGGTATCTGTTTCCCACAAGAAATACAATTATTAACTTTTTCTGACATCCAGATTAACTGAGGCAAGAAAAGACAAAAATTTTCCCCAACGGGGTACTTAGCCCCAACTGGTCTTCGGTCTGAAACTCGAAAACTGAAAATTTCAGACCGCCGAACGGCACTTGCAAACGCTGCTTCTGCTTCGGACCACGCGGCAAGAAAGACAGGATATGGTGTCGGTCATGCGCTTAAGTACTACTACGTACTGACGTCAGCTCCGGGCGCCCATGACCGACGCCAGCCTAACTCTTTGGTATTCGGGCCGACCGAGGACAGCGGACTACCCACAGGTTATGACTGCAGCAATGTGAGACGAAGAACATCCACTAACCATACACTTCAAAGCTACAATCTTACAAGAAAGTTTTACACATTTAGCATTGCATGTTTACCTAGTAACCCCATATTCTTATCCAGAAGAAACTGAGGCAATTTTTTTTCTCATATGAGTAGTCCTGAATCTGTACACAAAGGAAATGTGGTTAAAGGTACAGTTTTCTTACTTTGGAGAAGTTGCTAAAGATACAACAGCAGAATATGCCTTGTGAGAGTTATACAAACAGTGACCACCTGCTTTTTTGTCATTTGGAGTTACAGGCAGAGAATCAGAAGAATGGCTCTCTGTCTTTAGCAAATTATTAAAAGTGAAATGAAGGGATCACCCACTTTACATTTGGAAACTCTGCTATTTTCCTGTATATTTTCAATGATGAAGAGGAATTACACACAAGATAGCAAAATACTTTCACAAGGAAGTTGAAGTTTCCTTGAATGGAATACTTTCTGGTTGGGACTCAAGTATTGTGAATAATCAACTGCCTTACCAAAATCCAAGGAAAAAGAAGAATGAGTGTGTCTTCTACAGAAGTAATCTTCACTTTATAAGTTAAAATACTTCTTTTTCTTTCTTCTCGTCCTTTAAAACATTTCAGGGATTTGAAAAGATCTGCATCTCAATGTCCCAGACATATATATTGACTCAGTGCAATAAAGGTGCAGATGTAGACTGCTGTCGATCCAGTGTCATTTTCTGTATCAAATGGAATTAATCCTCAGCAAATAGTTTATTACAGAAGGTTTGCTGCAACAGGACAGAAGCTAAACTGTATGGTGCTATGGGTGGCCTAGCCAAAGGTTTATTTGAAAGGTACTAGGGTCTTCCTCCACAGAACTTTCTTGATCCACCATGTTTCACAAAGAACACCAAAATAGGTACAGAAGAAGGTGCTACTAAAGTTATATCTTTTGGTACCACTGAGGATAACTAGGAGAGTCTTGGTATTAAGATAATGACTGAGACACATTCCCCACTTTGATAGGTCATATGTGATGAAGTGAAAAGGCTGAACAAAAATAAGTTGTTGTTTCAAGACGTGGAACTTAACTGTCAGTGGCTCAACATTTGGCACACACATGCCTCTGGTGCTGGAAAATCAAAAGACGGTGGGTCCTACTCCCACATCAAGTATTTGGAGTAGTTTTTCCAGTACTGACACTGCTGTGCAGCATAAGAAGGGTTCTGCACTCCTGTGTGTGCTGTTCTTTAGAAGAGAGGATTTACCAGAACCTCATCTGCCAGAGCTGCTCAACTGGATGTAGAAAATCTCACTGCACTTACCAGAAAGAATAAGAGGTTTAATAACGTTTATTGCAACAGAAATAATATCCCACATTTCATATCAACTACTACTTTGAACAAAAAAAGCAATTTCAGTATGGAGTGCATCAACTTATGATGCCTTATACTATCACACCTAGCCATAGCTGAATCTGGCACCCTGTGCAATTCTCCAAATTCCCAATCCCACAACTTCAAGTTGAAGAGCAAAAGTTTTTTTCCTGCTTTGAAACTATAGCAAGCTACTTGCTAATAAATTTATCAAAAAGCCTGTTTCATTTAAATTACCACACACACACTCTGTGCTTCACCACTTTCGCCATGATTGCAAATGCAATATCTACATCCACTCATGAAGCTGTGATGTCCCAGTAGTTTCATAAGACAAACCCAGTACTGCACCCCATGCACTATTAGCACCCGACAATTGCAACCCTCCAGCAGTTTGCACCCAGGGAGCTGCTTTCTTTGCGCACCCCAATAACGATGATGCCATGGCGCACCCCCACCCCCAAAAAATAAATTCTCTCATAAAAGGAAACTTTTTTCCTTAGACTCATCCATTTTTCAATTCCTGCAAGCAGTCCTTATCCAACTGATCCCATCCTTGTTCATAGTAACATCTATACAACTTTAACTGATTTTGAGGGTCATATGTTTACCAGCATTATATCTACATACCTTTGCTTAACGTTCTTAAATAACTCTCATCTCATTATCTTTCTTTTACATATTTCTGCACAAGATCTCTAATCTTCTGTCAATTAACTTGCCATAATAATCTGCCAAACACTTTCTGAAACAAGCATGTTCACCTATTTTCTTAGTTATAATTATCAATAAGGTATAACAACTCAAAACACATATTAAACAAATTCAACCAACCTTTATCAGTATACTGATACAGTATTCCTGTTTTAAATGGGCTCAGTTTATTTCGCCAAATGCAAGAAGAAAAAAATGCAAAGCAATCATACTTCCAGCTTCTTAGGTCTAAGCCATATTCTTGTCTAATACACATCGATAGTAAAAAATAAATAACTAAATACATACATTTTCAGTAACTGAGCTTTCTCATCATGCAACATGTCAAATAATTTCAAGTCACCAGTCTTTTCTGCATCTTACCTAAAACTGTCTTCCATTGTTGTACATCTCCATCACTTCCAAATGAAGTACCAGAGATTAAAAATATATTTGTTTTAAAACAAATGCCTTCTAAGAAGCTATCATAACTAGTACCTACACTTTTTTTCTAAACTTATACTCAACATCAACTATTTTAATGCTTTCCACATAACATCTATAAACCTATATTGATCAATATGATCAGCATACACTAGATCACCATCATGTGTCATAATAGATGGGTACTTTGGTGACACCTGAATATTTTCAACTAAATACTATTTAGAACCTAATACTTACATAAACCAAATAATAAAGTACAAAAAGGCAATTGTGTATAATTCTCATTTTAATCTCAGTTCCCATTAAACCATTAATTAGCAGCTTTAAATATGAATTTGAATAATTAGTAATAAACACAATTTTAGCATCACATCTTTACATATTCAGTAACTTTAACAACTGTTGCTGAGAAATACAATCATTAGGTTTATCATCATCCAGTTTCCACAAGTAACTCTGTTTTCAGCTGAACACAAACTAATCACCTGGGAAATCCACATCCCCCTCCCCCCGCAAAGGGAACCACCATTAAAAACTTCTCCAAAGCTAACTTTGGGCTCCTAAAAACTGAAGTGGCTAACTTCACGGCACCCATGCAAATGGAGAATAGTTGCATGACCGCTGACTCAAACAGCAATGCACTGTACGAACACGTACACAAATGCATGGATCTCGCCATACCCAATAGAACCAAGATACTCTCCTCCAAAAAAAGGAAGCCAATCTGGTGGTCCCCTGCCATAAACCAACTCTACAACAGAAGGAGAAAACTGATGTGGAATAAGGTGAAATCCCAAGAATGGAAAAAACCCCTTATCAGCCTCAACAAAAAGTTGAGATCCCTCATCAAATCCTCTAAAGCTAGCTATGAAAACAGAATTGCAGCAGATAGTAAAGACAACCATAAGGCCTTCTATAGTTATGTAAAGAACCTCCACGGCAATACCCAGATTTGCTCTGATCTACTGCACAATGGTACCACCTATACCAAGCCAATAGATATTGCCAATATACTGGCCGACAGATTCAGTGCCAACTTTACCCCCACCTCCCCCAAGTACCAGTCACAATACCAGTAGATTGCCAGGCACCCAGTATTACTGCTGTACAGGTTAAAACAGCACTATCCAAGGCCAAGAATACAGTTTCTATGGGACCTGACAATATCCCTGGCTGTGTTCTACATGAACTAGAGTGAAGTGGCACCTCATCTGTGTGCCCTGTTCAGTCATAGCCTCACCTCAGGCATTGTCCCTACCAAATGGCACACTGCTACATTCATCCCTCACCA